>NW_027477172.1:0-92895 GCF_051020955.1 Megalopta genalis
TTCAAATGCATGCGATACACATGATGTAGCTACAAATCAATGCGATGTATAATGTTTAGCTTCAAATCCATGCGAAACAAATGATTTAGCTTCAATTACTTGCGATATAAGTGATATAGCATCAGATGCTAGCGAAATATACGAGTTACATTCAAATCCATGCGAAACACATGATGTAGCTTCAAATCAATGCGATGTTGAAGGTTTAGCTTCAAAACCACGCGAAACAAATGATTTATTTTCAAATACTTGCGATATAAGTGATATAGCAACAGATGCTAGCGAAATAAACGAGTTACATTCAAATCCATGCGAAACACATGATGTAGCTTCAAATCAATGCGATGTTGAAGGTTTGGCTTCAAATCCACGCGAAACAAATGATTTAACTTCAAATACTTGCGATATAAGTGATATAGCTTCAAATGCTGGCGAAATAAACGAGATAGCTTCAAATCCATGCTAAACCCACGATGTAGATTCAAATTAATGCGATGTAGAAGGTTTAGCTTCAAATCCATGCGAAAGAAATGCTTTAGCTTCAAATACTTTCGATATAAGTGATGTAGCTTCAAATGCAGGCGAAATAAACGAGTTAGCTTCCAATCCATGTGGAACACATGATGTAGCTTGAAATCAATGCGATGTATAAGGTTTAGCTTCAAATCCATGCGAAACAAATGATTTAGCTTGAAATACTTGCGATATAAGTGATATAGCTTCAAATGCTGGCTAAATAAACGAATTAGTTTCAAATCCACGCGGAACACATGATGTAGCTTCAAATCAATGCGATGTATAAGGTTTAGCTTCAAATCCATGCGAAACAAATGATTTAGCTTCAAATACTTGCGATATAAGTGATATAGCTTCAAATGCTGGCGAAATAATCGAGATAGCTTCAACTCCATGCGAAACCAATGATGTAGCTTCAAATCAATGCGATGTTGAAGGTTTAGCTTCAAATCCAAGCGAATCAGATGATTTAGCTTCAAATACTTGCGATATAAGTGATATTGCTTCAATGCATGCGAAATAATCGAGATAGCTTCAAATCCATGCGAAACACATGATATACCTTCATATCAATGCGATGTAGATTGTTTAGCTTCAAATCCATGAAAACAAATGATTTAGCTTGAAATACTTGCGATATAAGTGATATAGCTTCAAATGCAGGCGAAACAATCGCGTTAGCTTCAAATCCATGCGATACACATGATGTAGCTTCAAATCAAAGCAATGTGTAAGGTTTAACTTCAAATCAATGCGATGTATAAGGTTTAGCTTCAAATCCATGCGAAACAGATGATTTAGCTTCAAATACTTGTGATATAAGTGATATAGCTTCAAATGCTGGCGAAACAAACGAGTTAGCTACAAATCCATGCGAAACATATGATGTAGTTTCAAATCAATGCGATGTAGCTGGTTTAGATTCAAATCCATGCGAAACAAATGATTTAGCTTCAAAAACTTGCGATATAAGTAATATAGCTTCAAATGCTGGCGAAGTTAACGAGTTACCTTCTAATCCATGCGAAACACATGATATAGCTTCAAATCAATGCGATGTAGAAGGATTAGCTTCAAATCCAAGCGAAACATATGATTTAGATTCAAATACTTGCGATATAAGTTGTCTAGCATCAAATGCTGGCGAAGTAATCGAGATAGCTTCAAATTCATGCGAAACACATGAAGTAGCTTCAAATCAATGCGATGTAGATTGTTTAGCTTCAAATCCATGCGAAACAAATGATTTAGCTCAAAAAACTTGTCAAACAATCGAGTTAGCTTCAAATCCATGCGAAACACATGATTTAGCTTCAAATACTTGCGATATAAGTGATATAGCTTCAAATGCAGGCGAAACAAACGCGTTAGCTACAAATCCATGCGAAACATATGATGTAGTTTCAAATCAATGCGATGTAGTTGGTTTAGATTCACATCCATGACAAACAAATGATTTAGCTTCAAAAACTTGCGATATAAGTGATATAGCTTGAAATGCTGGCGAAGTAAACGAGTTAGCTTCTAATCCATGCGAAACACATGATGTAGCTTCAAATCAATGCGATGTAGAAGTTTTGGCTTCAGATCCATGCGAAACAAATGATTTAACTTCAAATACTTGCCATCGAAGTGGTCTAGCATCAAATGCTTGTGAAATAATCGTGTTAGCTTCAAATCCATGCGAAAAACATGATGTAGCTTCAAATCAAAGCGATGTAGAAGGTTTAGCTTCATATCCATGTGTAGCAAGTGATTTAACTTCAAATACTTGCGATATAAGTGGTCTAGCATCAAAAGCTGGCGAAATAATCGAAATAGCTTCAAATCCATGCGAAACACATGATGTAGCTTCAAATCAATGCGATGTAGAAGGTTTAGCTTCAATCCATGCGAAACAAATGATTTAGCTTCAAATACTTGCGATATAAGTGATATAGTTTCAAATTATGGCGAAATAATCGAGTTAGCTTCAAATCCATGCGAAACACATGATGTAGCTTCAAATCAATGCGATGTAGAATGTTTGGCTTCAGATCTACGAGAAACAAATGATTTAGCTTCAAATACTTGCGATATAAGTTGTCAAGCGTCAAATGCTGGCGAAATAATCGAGTTAGCTTCAAATCCATGCGAATCACATGATGTAGTTTCAAATCAATGCTATGTAGAAGGTTTAGCTTCAAATCCATGCGAAACATATGATGTAACTTCAAATCAATGCGATGTAGAAGGTTTGGCTTCAGATCCACGGGAAAGAAATGATTTAGCTTCAAATACTTGCGATATAAATGATATAGCTTTACATGCTGGCGAAATGACCGAGTTAGCTTCAAATGCATGCGAAAGACATTTCGTAGCTTCAAATCAATGCGATGTAGAAGGTTTAGCTACAAATCCATGCGAAACAAATGATTTAGTTTCAAATACTTGCGATATAAGTGGTATAGCTTCAAATGCTGGCGAAATAAACGAGTTAGCCCCAAATCCATGCAAAACACATAATGTTGCTTCAAATTAATGCGATGTAGCAGATTTAGCTTCAATTCCGAGCGAAACACATGATTTATCTTCAAATACTTGCGATATAAGTGATATAGCTTCAAATGCTGGCGAAAAAACGAGATAGCTTCAAATCCATGCGAAACCCACGATGTAGCTTCAAATCAATGCGATGGAGAAGGTTTAGCTTCAAATCCATGCGAAAGAAATGCTTTAGCTTCAAATACTTGCGATATAAGTGATGTAGCTGCAAATACAGGCGAAATAAACGAGTTAGCTTCAAATCCATGCGGAACACATGATGTAGCTTCAAAGCAAAGAGATTTAGAAGGTTTGGCTTGAAATCCATGCGAAACAAATGATTTAGCTACAAATACTTACGATATAAGTGATATAGCTTCAAATGCTGGAGAAATAACCGAGTTAGCTTGAAATGCATGCGAAACACATGATGTAGGTTCAAATCAATGCGATGTAGATTGTTTAGAATCAAATCCATGCGAAACAAATGATTTAGTTTCAAATACTTGCGATATAAGTGATATAGCTTCAAATGCTGGCGAAATAAACGAGATAGCTTCAAATCCATGCGAAACCCACAATGTAGCTTCAAATTAATGCGATATAGAAGGTTTAGCTACAAATCCATGCGAAACAAATGATTTAGCTACAAATACTTACGATATAAGTGATATAGCTTCAAATGCTGGAGAAATAACCGAGTTAGCTTGAAATGCATGCGAAACACATGATGTAGCTTCAAATCAATGCTATGTAGAAGGTTTATCTACAAGTCCATGCGAATCAAATGATTTAGCATCAAATACTTGCGATATAAGTGATATGGTTTCAAATTCTGGCGATATAACCGAGTCAGCTTCAAATCCATGCGAAACCCACGATGTAGCTTCAAATCAATGCGATGTAGAAGGTTTACCTTCAAATCCATGCGAAAGAAATGCTTTGGCTTCAAATACTTGCGATATAAGTGATGCAGCTTCAAATACAGGCGAAATAAACGAGTTAGCTACAAATCCATGAGGAACACATGATATAGCTTCAAATCTATGCGATGTATAAGGTTTAGCTTCAAATCCATGAGAAACAAATGATTTAGCTTCAAATACTTACGATATAAGTGATATAGCTTCAAATTCTGGCGAAATAATCGAGTTAGCTTCAATTCCATGCGAAACCAATGATGTAGCTTAAAAATCAATGCGATGTTGAAGGTTTAAATTCAAATCCATGTGTAGCAAGCGATTTAACATCAAATACATGCGATATAAGTTGTCTAGCATCAAATGCTGGCGCAATAATGGAGTTAGCTTCAAATCCATGCGAATCACATGATGTAGCTTCAAATCAATGCTATGTAGAAGGTTTAGCTTCAAATCCATGCGAAGCATATGATTTAGCTTCAACTACTTGCGATATAAGTGATATAGTTTCAAATGCTGGCGAAATAATCGAGTTAGCTTCAAATCCATGCGAATCACATAATTTAGCTTCAAATTCATGAGAAACACATGGTTTAGCTTCAAATTAATGCGAAACAAATGATTTAGATTCAAATACTTGCGATATAAGTGACATAGCTTCAAATGCTGGCGAAATAAACGAGTTAGCTACAAATCCGTGCGAAACACATGATGTAGCTTCAAATCAACGCGATGTAGAAGGTGTAGCTTCAAATCCATGTGTAGCAAGTGATTTAACTTCAAATACTTGCGATCTAAGTGGTCTAGTATCAAATGCTTGCGAAATAAACGAGTAGCTTCAAATCCATGCGAAACCCATGATGAAGCTTCAAATTAATGCGATATAGAAGGTTTAGCTTCAAATCCAAGCGAATCAAATGATTTAGCTTCAAATATATGCGATATAAGTAACATAGCTTCAAATATGCAGGCGAAACAAACGCTTTAGCTTCAAATCCATGCGAATCACATAATTTAGCTTCAAATTCATGAGAAACACATGGTTTAGCTTCAAATTCATGCGAAACAAATGATTTAGATTCAAATACTTGCGATATAAGTGACATAGCTTCAAATGCTGGCGAAATAAACGAGTTAGCCACAAATCCATGCGAAACACATGATGTAGCTTCAAATCAACGCGATGTAGAAGGTGTAGCTTCAAATCCATGTGTAGCAAGTGATTTAACTTCAAATACTTGCGATCTAAGCGGTCTAGTATCAAATGCTTGCGAATTAAACGAGTTAGCTCCAAATCCATGCGAAACACATGATGTAGCTTCAAATCAATGCGATGTAGATGGTTTAGAATCAAATCCATGCGAAACAAATGATTTAGTTTCAAATACTTGCGATATAAGTGCTATAGCTTCAAATGCTGGCGTAATAAACGAGTAGCTTCAAATCCATGCGAAACCCATGATGTAGATTTCAAATCAATGCGATGTAGAAGGTTTAGGTTCAAATCCAGGCGAAACAAATGATTTAGCTTCAAATACTTGTCAAACAAACGAGTTAGCTTCAAATCCATGCGCAACACATGTTGTAGCTTCAAATCAATGCGATGTAAAAAGATTAGCTTCAAATCCATGCAAAACACATGATGTAGCTTCAAAACAATGCGATGTATAAGGTTTAGCTTCAAATACATGCGAAACAAATGATTTAGCTTCAAATACTTGCGATATAAGTGATATAGCTTCAAATGCTGGCGAAATAACCGAGTTAGCTTCAAATAGATGCCAAACACATGAAATAGCTTCAAATCAATGCGATGTAGAAGTTTTGGCTTCAGATCCATGCGAAACAAATGATTTAACTTCAAATACTTGCCATCGAAGTGGTCTAGCATCAAATGCTTGTGAAATAATCGTGTTAGCTTCAAATCCATGCGAAAAACATGATGTAGCTTCAAATCAAAGCGATGTAGAAGGTTTAGCTTCATATCCATGTGTAGCAAGTGATTTAACTTCAAATACTTGCGATATAAGTGGTCTAGCATCAAAAGCTGGCGAAATAATCGAAATAGCTTCAAATCCATGCGAAACACATGATGTAGCTTCAAATCAATGCGATGTAGAAGGTTTAGCTTCAAATCCATGCGAAACAAATGATTTAGCTTCAAATACTTGCGATGTACGTGATATAGCTTCAATTGCAGGCGAAACGAACGAGATATCTTCAAATCAATGCGAAACACATGATATACCTTCATATCTATGCGATGTAGATTGTTTAGCTTCAAATCCATGCGAAACAAATGATTTAGCTTCAAATACTTGCGATATAAGTGACATAGCTTCAAATGCAGGCGAAACAAACGCTTTAGCTTCAAATCCATGCGAATCACATAATTTAGCTTCAAATTCATGAGAAACACATGGTTTAGCTTCAAATTAATGCGAAACAAATGATTTAGATTCAAATACTTGCGATATAAGTGACATAGCTTCAAATGCTGGCGAAATAAACGAGTTAGCTACAAATCCGTGCGAAACACATGATGTAGCTTCAAATCAACGCGATGTAGAAGGTGTAGCTTCAAATCCATGCGAAACAAATGATTTAGCTTTAAAACCATGCGAATCACATAATTTCGCTTCAAATTCATGTGAAACACATGGTTTAGCTTCGTATTCATGCGAAACAAATGATTTAGCTTCAAATACTTGCGATATAAGTGACATAGCTTCAAATGCAGGCGAAACAAACGCTTTAGCTTCAAATCCATGCGAATCACACAATTTAGCTTCAAATTCATGAGAAACACATGGTTTAGCTTCAAATTAATGCGAAACAAATGATTTAGCTTCAAATACTTGCGATGTAAGTGATATAGCTTCAAATGCTGGCGAAATAACCGAATTAGCATCAAATGCATGCGAAACACATGATGTAGCTTCAAATCAATGCGATGTAGATTGTTTAGCTTCAAATCCATGCGAAACAAATGATTTAGCTTCAAATACTTGCGATATAAGTGACATAGCTTCAAATGCAGGCGAAACAAACGCTTTAGCTTCAAATCCATGCGAATCACATAATTTAGCTTCAAATTCATGAGAAACACATGGTTTAGCTTCAAATTAATGCGAAACAAATGATTTAGATTCAAATACTTGCGATATAAGTGACATAGCTTCAAATGCTGGCGAAATAAACGAGTTAGCTACAAATCCGTGCGAAACACATGATGTAGCTTCAAATCAACGCGATGTAGAAGGTGTAGCTTCAAATCCATGCGAAACAAATGATTTAGCTTTAAAACCATGCGAATCACATAATTTCGCTTCAAATTCATGTGAAACACATGGTTTAGCTTCGTATTCATGAGAAACAAATGATTTAGTTTCAAATACTTGTGATATAAGTGATATAGCTTCAAATGCAGGCGAAACGAACGCTTTAGCTTCAAATCCATGCGAATCAAATAATTTAGCTTCAAATTCATGCGAAACACATGGTTTAGCTTCGTATTCATGAGACACAAATGATTTAGTTTCAAATACTTGTGATATAAGTGATATAGCTTCAAATGCAGGCGAAACGAACGCTTGAGCTTCAAATCCATGCGAATCAAATAATTTAGCTTCAAATTCATGCGAAACACATGGTTTAACTTCAAATTCATGCGAAACAAATGATTTATTTTCAAATACTTGCGATATAAGTGATATAGCTTCAAATGCTGGCGAAATAAACGAGTAGCTTCAAATCCATGCGAAACCCACGATGTAGCTTCAAATCAATGCGATACACATGATATACCTTCATATCAATGCGATGTAGATTGTTTAGCTTCAAGTCCATGCGAAACAAATGATGAAGCTTCAAATACTTGCGATATAAGTGATATAGCTTCAAATGCAGGCGAAACGAACGAGTTAGCTTCAAATCAATGCGAAACACATGATATCCCTTCATATCAATGCGATGTAGATTGTTTATATTCAAGTCCATGCGAAACAAATAATGTAGCTTAAAATACTTGCGATATAAGTGATATAGCTTCAAATGCAGGCGAAACAAACGCTTGAGTTTCAAATCCATGCGAATCACATAATTTCGCTTCAAATTCATGAGAAACACATGGTTTAGCTTCGTATTCATGCGAAACAAATGATTTAGTTTCAAATACTTGCGATATAAGTGATATAGCTTCAAATGCTGGCGAAATAAACGAGTTACATTCAAATCCATGCGATGTAGAAGGTTTAGCTTCACATCCATGCGAATCAAATGATTTAGCATCAAATACTTGCGATATAAGTGATATAGTTTCAAATGATGGCGAAATAATCGAGGTAGCTTCAAATCCATGCGAAACATATGATGTAGCTTCAAATCAATGCGATGTATAAGGTTTAGCTTCAAACCCAAGCGAAACAAACGATTTAGCTTCAAATACTAGCGATATAAGTGATACAGCTTCAAATTCTGGCGACATAATCGAGTTAGCTTCAACTCCATGCGAAACCAATGATGTAGCTTCAAATCAATGCGATGTGTAAGGTTTAGCTTCAAATCAACGCGATGTATAAGGTTTAGCTTCAAATCCATGCGAAACAAATGATTTAGCTTCAAATACCTGCGATATAAGTGATGTAGCTTCAAATGCTGGCGAAATAAACGAGTTAGCTACAAATCCATGCGTAACATATGATGTAGTTTCAAATCAATGCGATGTAGCTGGTTTAGATTCAAATCCATGCGAAACAAATGATTTAGCTTCAAAAACTTGCGATGTACGTAATATAGCTTCAATTGCAGGCGAAACGAACGAGATAGCTTCAAATCAATGCGAAACACATGATATACCTTCATATCTATGCGATGTAGATTGTTTAGCTTCAAATCCATGCGAAACAAATGATTTAGCTTCAAATACTTGCGATATAAGTGACATAGCTTCAAATGCAGGCGAAACAAACGCTTTAGCTTCAAATCCATGCGAATCACATAATTTAGCTTCAAATTCATGAGAAACACATGGTTTAGCTTCAAATTAATGCGAAACAAATGATTTAGATTCAAATACTTGCGATATAAGTGACATAGCTTCAAATGCTGGCGAAATAAACGAGTTAGCTACAAATCCGTGCGAAACACATGATGTAGCTTCAAATCAACGCGATGTAGAAGGTGTAGCTTCAAATCCATGCGAAACAAATGATTTAGCTTTAAAACCATGCGAATCACATAATTTCGCTTCAAATTCATGTGAAACACATGGTTTAGCTTCGTATTCATGAGAAACAAATGATTTAGTTTCAAATACTTGTGATATAAGTGATATAGCTTCAAATGCAGGCGAAACGAACGCTTTAGCTTCAAATCCATGCGAATCAAATAATTTAGCTTCAAATTCATGCGAAACACATGGTTTAGCTTCGTATTCATGAGAAACAAATGATTTAGTTTCAAATACTTGTGATATAAGTGATATAGCTTCAAATGCAGGCGAAACGAACGCTTGAGCTTCAAATCCATGCGAATCAAATAATTTAGCTTCAAATTCATGCGAAACACATGGTTTAACTTCAAATTCATGCGAAACAAATGATTTATTTTCAAATACTTGCGATATAAGTGATATAGCTTCAAATGCTGGCGAAATAAACGAGTAGCTTCAAATCCATGCGAAACCCACGATGTAGCTTCAAATCAATGCGATACACATGATATACCTTCATATCAATGCGATGTAGATTGTTTAGCTTCAAGTCCATGCGAAACAAATGATGAAGCTTCAAATACTTGCGATATAAGTGATATAGCTTCAAATGCAGGCGAAACGAACGAGTTAGCTTCAAATCAATGCGAAACACATGATATCCCTTCATATCAATGCGATGTAGATTGTTTATATTCAAGTCCATGCGAAACAAATAATGTAGCTTAAAATACTTGCGATATAAGTGATATAGCTTCAAATGCTGGCGAAATAAACGAGTAGCTTCAAATCCATGCGAAACCCACGATGTAGCTTCAAATCAATGCGATACACATGATATACCTTCATATCAATGCGATGTAGATTGTTTAGCTTCAAGTCCATGCGAAACAAATGATGAAGCTTCAAATACTTACGATATAAGTGATATAGCTTCAAATTCTGGCGAAATAATCGAGTTAGCTTCAATTCCATGCGAAACCAATGATGTAGCTTAAAAATCAATGCGATGTTGAAGGTTTAAATTCAAATCCATGTGTAGCAAGCGATTTAACATCAAATACATGCGATATAAGTTGTCTAGCATCAAATGCTGGCGCAATAATGGAGTTAGCTTCAAATCCATGCGAATCACATGATGTAGCTTCAAATCAATGCTATGTAGAAGGTTTAGCTTCAAATCCATGCGAAGCATATGATTTAGCTTCAACTACTTGCGATATAAGTGATATAGTTTCAAATGCTGGCGAAATAATCGAGTTAGCTTCAAATCCATGCGAATCACATAATTTAGCTTCAAATTCATGAGAAACACATGGTTTAGCTTCAAATTAATGCGAAACAAATGATTTAGATTCAAATACTTGCGATATAAGTGACATAGCTTCAAATGCTGGCGAAATAAACGAGTTAGCTACAAATCCGTGCGAAACACATGATGTAGCTTCAAATCAACGCGATGTAGAAGGTGTAGCTTCAAATCCATGTGTAGCAAGTGATTTAACTTCAAATACTTGCGATCTAAGTGGTCTAGTATCAAATGCTTGCGAAATAAACGAGTAGCTTCAAATCCATGCGAAACCCATGATGAAGCTTCAAATTAATGCGATATAGAAGGTTTAGCTTCAAATCCAAGCGAATCAAATGATTTAGCTTCAAATATATGCGATATAAGTGACATAGCTTCAAATGCAGGCGAAACAAACGCTTTAGCTTCAAATCCATGCGAATCACATAATTTAGCTTCAAATTCATGAGAAACACATGGTTTAGCTTCAAATTCATGCGAAACAAATGATTTAGATTCAAATACTTGCGATATAAGTGACATAGCTTCAAATGCTGGCGAAATAAACGAGTTAGCCACAAATCCATGCGAAACACATGATGTAGCTTCAAATCAACGCGATGTAGAAGGTGTAGCTTCAAATCCATGTGTAGCAAGTGATTTAACTTCAAATACTTGCGATCTAAGCGGTCTAGTATCAAATGCTTGCGAATTAAACGAGTTAGCTCCAAATCCATGCGAAACACATGATGTAGCTTCAAATCAATGCGATGTAGATGGTTTAGAATCAAATCCATGCGAAACAAATGATTTAGTTTCAAATACTTGCGATATAAGTGCTATAGCTTCAAATGCTGGCGTAATAAACGAGTAGCTTCAAATCCATGCGAAACCCATGATGTAGATTTCAAATCAATGCGATGTAGAAGGTTTAGGTTCAAATCCAGGCGAAACAAATGATTTAGCTTCAAATACTTGTCAAACAAACGAGTTAGCTTCAAATCCATGCGCAACACATGATGTAGCTTCAAATCAATGCGATGTAAAAAGATTAGCTTCAAATCCATGCAAAACACATGATGTAGCTTCAAAACAATGCGATGTATAAGGTTTAGCTTCAAATACATGCGAAACAAATGATTTAGCTTCAAATACTTGCGATATAAGTGATATAGCTTCAAATGCTGGCGAAATAACCGAGTTAGCTTCAAATAGATGCCAAACACATGATGTAGCTTCAAATCAATGCGATGTAGATTGTTTAGCTTCAAATCAATGCGAAACACATGATGTAGCTTCAAATCAATGCGATGTAGATTGTTTAGCTTCAAATCAATGCGAAACACATGATGTAGCTTCAAATCAATGCGATGTAGAAAGATTAGCTTCAAATCCATGCGAAACACGTGATGTAGCTTCAAATCAATGCGATGTAGATTGTATAGCTTCAAATCCAAGCGAAACAAATGATTTAGCTTCAAATACTTGCGATGTAAGTGATATAGCTTCAAATGCTGGCGAAATAACCGAATTAGCATCAAATGCATGCGAAACACATGATGTAGCTTCAAATCAATGCGATGTAGAAGTTTTGGCTTCAGATCCATGCGAAACAAATCATTTAACTTCAAATACTTGCCATCGAAGTGGTCTAGAATCAAATGCTTGTGAAATAATCGTGTTAGCTTCAAATCCATGCGAAAAACATGATGTAGCTTCAAATCAAAGCGATGTAGAAGGTTTAGCTTCATATCCATGTGTAGCAAGTGATTTAACTTCAAATACTTGCGATCTAAGTGGTCTAGTATCAAATGCTTGCGAAATAAACGAGTAGCTTCAAATCCATGCGAAACCCATGATGAAGCTTCAAATTAATGCGATATAGAAGGTTTAGCTTCAAATCCAAGCGAATCAAATGATTTAGCTTCAAATATATGCGATATAAGTGACATAGCTTCAAATGCAGGCGAAACAAACGCTTTAGCTTCAAATCCATGCGAATCACATAATTTAGCTTCAAATTCATGAGAAACACATGGTTTAGCTTCAAATTCATGCGAAACAAATGATTTAGATTCAAATACTTGCGATATAAGTGACATAGCTTCAAATGCTGGCGAAATAATCGTGTTAGCTTCAAATCCATGCGAAACACATGATGTAGCTTCAAATCAACGCGATGTAGAAGGTGTAGCTTCAAATCCATGTGTAGCAAGTGATTTAACTTCAAATACTTGCGATCTAAGCGGTCTAGTATCAAATGCTTGCGAATTAAACGAGTTAGCTCCAAATCCATGCGAAACACATGATGTAGCTTCAAATCAATGCGATGTAGATGGTTTAGAATCAAATCCATGCGAAACAAATGATTTAGTTTCAAATACTTGCGATATAAGTGCTATAGCTTCAAATGCTGGCGTAATAAACGAGTAGCTTCAAATCCATGCGAAACCCATGATGTAGATTTCAAATCAATGCGATGTAGAAGGTTTAGGTTCAAATCCAGGCGAAACAAATGATTTAGCTTCAAATACTTGTCAAACAAACGAGTTAGCTTCAAATCCATGCGCAACACATGTTGTAGCTTCAAATCAATGCGATGTAAAAAGATTAGCTTCAAATCCATGCAAAACACATGATGTAGCTTCAAAACAATGCGATGTATAAGGTTTAGCTTCAAATACATGCGAAACAAATGATTTAGCTTCAAATACTTGCGATATAAGAGATATAGCTTCAAATGCTGGCGAAATAACCGAGTTAGCTTCAAATAGATGCCAAACACATGAAATAGCTTCAAATCAATGCGATGTAGAAGTTTTGGCTTCAGATCCATGCGGAACAAATGATTTAACTTCAAATACTTGCCATCGAAGTGGTCTAGCATCAAATGCTTGTGAAATAATCGTGTTAGCTTCAAATCCATGCGAAAAACATGATGTAGCTTCAAATCAAAGCGATGTAGAAGGTTTAGCTTCATATCCATGTGTAGCAAGTGATTTAACTTCAAATACTTGCGATATAAGTGGTCTAGCATCAAAAGCTGGCGAAATAATCGAAATAGCTTCAAATCCATGCGAAACACATGATGTAGCTTCAAATCAATGCGATGTAGAAGGTTTAGCTTCAAATCCATGCGAAACAAATGATTTAGCTTCAAATACTTGCGATGTACGTGATATAGCTTCAATTGCAGGCGAAACGAACGAGATATCTTCAAATCAATGCGAAACACATGATATACCTTCATATCTATGCGATGTAGATTGTTTAGCTTCAAATCCATGCGAAACAAATGATTTAGCTTCAAATACTTGCGATATAAGTGACATAGCTTCAAATGCAGGCGAAACAAACGCTTTAGCTTCAAATCCATGCGAATCACATAATTTAGCTTCAAATTCATGAGAAACACATGGTTTAGCTTCAAATTAATGCGAAACAAATGATTTAGATTCAAATACTTGCGATATAAGTGACATAGCTTCAAATGCTGGCGAAATAAACGAGTTAGCTACAAATCCGTGCGAAACACATGATGTAGCTTCAAATCAACGCGATGTAGAAGGTGTAGCTTCAAATCCATGCGAAACAAATGATTTAGCTTTAAAACCATGCGAATCACATAATTTCGCTTCAAATTCATGTGAAACACATGGTTTAGCTTCGTATTCATGCGAAACAAATGATTTAGTTTCAAATACTTGCGATATAAGTGACATAGCTTCAAATGCAGGCGAAACAAACGCTTTAGCTTCAAATCCATGCGAATCACATAATTTAGCTTCAAATTCATGAGAAACACATGGTTTAGCTTCAAATTAATGCGAAACAAATGATTTAGCTTCAAATACTTGCGATGTAAGTGATATAGCTTCAAATGCTGGCGAAATAACCGAATTAGCATCAAATGCATGCGAAACACATGATGTAGCTTCAAATCAATGCGATGTAGATTGTTTAGCTTCAAATCCATGCGAAACAAATGATTTAGCTTCAAATACTTGCGATATAAGTGACATAGCTTCAAATGCAGGCGAAACAAACGCTTTAGCTTCAAATCCATGCGAATCACATAATTTAGCTTCAAATTCATGAGAAACACATGGTTTAGCTTCAAATTAATGCGAAACAAATGATTTAGATTCAAATACTTGCGATATAAGTGACATAGCTTCAAATGCTGGCGAAATAAACGAGTTAGCTACAAATCCGTGCGAAACACATGATGTAGCTTCAAATCAACGCGATGTAGAAGGTGTAGCTTCAAATCCATGCGAAACAAATGATTTAGCTTTAAAACCATGCGAATCACATAATTTCGCTTCAAATTCATGTGAAACACATGGTTTAGCTTCGTATTCATGAGAAACAAATGATTTAGTTTCAAATACTTGTGATATAAGTGATATAGCTTCAAATGCAGGCGAAACGAACGCTTTAGCTTCAAATCCATGCGAATCAAATAATTTAGCTTCAAATTCATGCGAAACACATGGTTTAGCTTCGTATTCATGAGAAACAAATGATTTAGTTTCAAATACTTGTGATATAAGTGATATAGCTTCAAATGCAGGCGAAACGAACGCTTGAGCTTCAAATCCATGCGAATCAAATAATTTAGCTTCAAATTCATGCGAAACACATGGTTTAACTTCAAATTCATGCGAAACAAATGATTTATTTTCAAATACTTGCGATATAAGTGATATAGCTTCAAATGCTGGCGAAATAAACGAGTAGCTTCAAATCCATGCGAAACCCACGATGTAGCTTCAAATCAATGCGATACACATGATATACCTTCATATCAATGCGATGTAGATTGTTTAGCTTCAAGTCCATGCGAAACAAATGATGAAGCTTCAAATACTTGCGATATAAGTGATATAGCTTCAAATGCAGGCGAAACGAACGAGTTAGCTTCAAATCAATGCGAAACACATGATATCCCTTCATATCAATGCGATGTAGATTGTTTATATTCAAGTCCATGCGAAACAAATAATGTAGCTTAAAATACTTGCGATATAAGTGATATAGCTTCAAATGCAGGCGAAACAAACGCTTGAGTTTCAAATCCATGCGAATCACATAATTTCGCTTCAAATTCATGAGAAACACATGGTTTAGCTTCGTATTCATGCGAAACAAATGATTTAGTTTCAAATACTTGCGATATAAGTGATATAGCTTCAAATGCTGGCGAAATAAACGAGTTACATTCAAATCCATGCGATGTAGAAGGTTTAGCTTCACATCCATGCGAATCAAATGATTTAGCATCAAATACTTGCGATATAAGTGATATAGTTTCAAATGCTGGCGAAATAATCGAGGTAGCTTCAAATCCATGCGAAACATATGATGTAGCTTCAAATCAATGCGATGTATAAGGTTTAGCTTCAAACCCAAGCGAAACAAACGATTTAGCTTCAAATACTAGCGATATAAGTGATACAGCTTCAAATTCTGGCGACATAATCGAGTTAGCTTCAACTCCATGCGAAACCAATGATGTAGCTTCAAATCAATGCGATGTGTAAGGTTTAGCTTCAAATCAACGCGATGTATAAGGTTTAGCTTCAAATCCATGCGAAACAAATGATTTAGCTTCAAATACCTGCGATATAAGTGATGTAGCTTCAAATGCTGGCGAAATAAACGAGTTAGCTACAAATCCATGCGTAACATATGATGTAGTTTCAAATCAATGCGATGTAGCTGGTTTAGATTCAAATCCATGCGAAACAAATGATTTAGCTTCAAAAACTTGCGATGTACGTAATATAGCTTCAATTGCAGGCGAAACGAACGAGATAGCTTCAAATCAATGCGAAACACATGATATACCTTCATATCTATGCGATGTAGATTGTTTAGCTTCAAATCCATGCGAAACAAATGATTTAGCTTCAAATACTTGCGATATAAGTGACATAGCTTCAAATGCAGGCGAAACAAACGCTTTAGCTTCAAATCCATGCGAATCACATAATTTAGCTTCAAATTCATGAGAAACACATGGTTTAGCTTCAAATTAATGCGAAACAAATGATTTAGATTCAAATACTTGCGATATAAGTGACATAGCTTCAAATGCTGGCGAAATAAACGAGTTAGCTACAAATCCGTGCGAAACACATGATGTAGCTTCAAATCAACGCGATGTAGAAGGTGTAGCTTCAAATCCATGCGAAACAAATGATTTAGCTTTAAAACCATGCGAATCACATAATTTCGCTTCAAATTCATGTGAAACACATGGTTTAGCTTCGTATTCATGAGAAACAAATGATTTAGTTTCAAATACTTGTGATATAAGTGATATAGCTTCAAATGCAGGCGAAACGAACGCTTTAGCTTCAAATCCATGCGAATCAAATAATTTAGCTTCAAATTCATGCGAAACACATGGTTTAGCTTCGTATTCATGAGAAACAAATGATTTAGTTTCAAATACTTGTGATATAAGTGATATAGCTTCAAATGCAGGCGAAACGAACGCTTGAGCTTCAAATCCATGCGAATCAAATAATTTAGCTTCAAATTCATGCGAAACACATGGTTTAACTTCAAATTCATGCGAAACAAATGATTTATTTTCAAATACTTGCGATATAAGTGATATAGCTTCAAATGCTGGCGAAATAAACGAGTAGCTTCAAATCCATGCGAAACCCACGATGTAGCTTCAAATCAATGCGATACACATGATATACCTTCATATCAATGCGATGTAGATTGTTTAGCTTCAAGTCCATGCGAAACAAATGATGAAGCTTCAAATACTTGCGATATAAGTGATATAGCTTCAAATGCAGGCGAAACGAACGAGTTAGCTTCAAATCAATGCGAAACACATGATATCCCTTCATATCAATGCGATGTAGATTGTTTATATTCAAGTCCATGCGAAACAAATAATGTAGCTTAAAATACTTGCGATATAAGTGATATAGCTTCAAATGCTGGCGAAATAAACGAGTAGCTTCAAATCCATGCGAAACCCACGATGTAGCTTCAAATCAATGCGATACACATGATATACCTTCATATCAATGCGATGTAGATTGTTTAGCTTCAAGTCCATGCGAAACAAATGATGAAGCTTCAAATACTTACGATATAAGTGATATAGCTTCAAATTCTGGCGAAATAATCGAGTTAGCTTCAATTCCATGCGAAACCAATGATGTAGCTTAAAAATCAATGCGATGTTGAAGGTTTAAATTCAAATCCATGTGTAGCAAGCGATTTAACATCAAATACATGCGATATAAGTTGTCTAGCATCAAATGCTGGCGCAATAATGGAGTTAGCTTCAAATCCATGCGAATCACATGATGTAGCTTCAAATCAATGCTATGTAGAAGGTTTAGCTTCAAATCCATGCGAAGCATATGATTTAGCTTCAACTACTTGCGATATAAGTGATATAGTTTCAAATGCTGGCGAAATAATCGAGTTAGCTTCAAATCCATGCGAATCACATAATTTAGCTTCAAATTCATGAGAAACACATGGTTTAGCTTCAAATTAATGCGAAACAAATGATTTAGATTCAAATACTTGCGATATAAGTGACATAGCTTCAAATGCTGGCGAAATAAACGAGTTAGCTACAAATCCGTGCGAAACACATGATGTAGCTTCAAATCAACGCGATGTAGAAGGTGTAGCTTCAAATCCATGTGTAGCAAGTGATTTAACTTCAAATACTTGCGATCTAAGTGGTCTAGTATCAAATGCTTGCGAAATAAACGAGTAGCTTCAAATCCATGCGAAACCCATGATGAAGCTTCAAATTAATGCGATATAGAAGGTTTAGCTTCAAATCCAAGCGAATCAAATGATTTAGCTTCAAATATATGCGATATAAGTGACATAGCTTCAAATGCAGGCGAAACAAACGCTTTAGCTTCAAATCCATGCGAATCACATAATTTAGCTTCAAATTCATGAGAAACACATGGTTTAGCTTCAAATTCATGCGAAACAAATGATTTAGATTCAAATACTTGCGATATAAGTGACATAGCTTCAAATGCTGGCGAAATAAACGAGTTAGCCACAAATCCATGCGAAACACATGATGTAGCTTCAAATCAACGCGATGTAGAAGGTGTAGCTTCAAATCCATGTGTAGCAAG
Organism: Megalopta genalis; assembly: GCF_051020955.1. Lineage (NCBI taxonomy): Eukaryota > Metazoa > Arthropoda > Insecta > Hymenoptera > Halictidae > Megalopta > Megalopta genalis. The sequence continues at coordinate 18,613 of NW_027477172.1, forward strand.
TGATTTAACTTCAAATACTTGCGATCTAAGCGGTCTAGTATCAAATGCTTGCGAATTAAACGAGTTAGCTCCAAATCCATGCGAAACACATGATGTAGCTTCAAATCAATGCGATGTAGATGGTTTAGAATCAAATCCATGCGAAACAAATGATTTAGTTTCAAATACTTGCGATATAAGTGCTATAGCTTCAAATGCTGGCGTAATAAACGAGTAGCTTCAAATCCATGCGAAACCCATGATGTAGATTTCAAATCAATGCGATGTAGAAGGTTTAGGTTCAAATCCAGGCGAAACAAATGATTTAGCTTCAAATACTTGTCAAACAAACGAGTTAGCTTCAAATCCATGCGCAACACATGATGTAGCTTCAAATCAATGCGATGTAAAAAGATTAGCTTCAAATCCATGCAAAACACATGATGTAGCTTCAAAACAATGCGATGTATAAGGTTTAGCTTCAAATACATGCGAAACAAATGATTTAGCTTCAAATACTTGCGATATAAGTGATATAGCTTCAAATGCTGGCGAAATAACCGAGTTAGCTTCAAATAGATGCCAAACACATGATGTAGCTTCAAATCAATGCGATGTAGATTGTTTAGCTTCAAATCAATGCGAAACACATGATGTAGCTTCAAATCAATGCGATGTAGATTGTTTAGCTTCAAATCAATGCGAAACACATGATGTAGCTTCAAATCAATGCGATGTAGAAAGATTAGCTTCAAATCCATGCGAAACACGTGATGTAGCTTCAAATCAATGCGATGTAGATTGTATAGCTTCAAATCCAAGCGAAACAAATGATTTAGCTTCAAATACTTGCGATGTAAGTGATATAGCTTCAAATGCTGGCGAAATAACCGAATTAGCATCAAATGCATGCGAAACACATGATGTAGCTTCAAATCAATGCGATGTAGAAGTTTTGGCTTCAGATCCATGCGAAACAAATCATTTAACTTCAAATACTTGCCATCGAAGTGGTCTAGAATCAAATGCTTGTGAAATAATCGTGTTAGCTTCAAATCCATGCGAAAAACATGATGTAGCTTCAAATCAAAGCGATGTAGAAGGTTTAGCTTCATATCCATGTGTAGCAAGTGATTTAACTTCAAATACTTGCGATATAAGTGGTCTAGCATCAAAAGCTGGCGAAATAATCGAAATAGCTTCAAATCCATGCGAAACACATGATGTAGCTTCAAATCAATGCGATGTAGAAGGTTTAGCTTCAAATCCATGCGAAACAAATGATTTAGCTTCAAATACTTGCGATGTACGTAATATAGCTTCAATTGCAGGCGAAACGAACGAGATAGCTTCAAATCAATGCGAAACACATGATATACCTTCATATCTATGCGATGTAGATTGTTTAGCTTCAAATCCATGCGAAACAAATGATTTAGCTTCAAATACTTGCGATATAAGTGACATAGCTTCAAATGCAGGCGAAACAAACGCTTTAGCTTCAAATCCATGCGAATCACATAATTTAGCTTCAAATTCATGAGAAACACATGGTTTAGCTTCAAATTAATGCGAAACAAATGATTTAGATTCAAATACTTGCGATATAAGTGACATAGCTTCAAATGCTGGCGAAATAAACGAGTTAGCTACAAATCCGTGCGAAACACATGATGTAGCTTCAAATCAACGCGATGTAGAAGGTGTAGCTTCAAATCCATGCGAAACAAATGATTTAGCTTTAAAACCATGCGAATCACATAATTTCGCTTCAAATTCATGTGAAACACATGGTTTAGCTTCGTATTCATGAGAAACAAATGATTTAGTTTCAAATACTTGTGATATAAGTGATATAGCTTCAAATGCAGGCGAAACGAACGCTTTAGCTTCAAATCCATGCGAATCAAATAATTTAGCTTCAAATTCATGCGAAACACATGGTTTAGCTTCGTATTCATGAGAAACAAATGATTTAGTTTCAAATACTTGTGATATAAGTGATATAGCTTCAAATGCAGGCGAAACGAACGCTTGAGCTTCAAATCCATGCGAATCAAATAATTTAGCTTCAAATTCATGCGAAACACATGGTTTAACTTCAAATTCATGCGAAACAAATGATTTATTTTCAAATACTTGCGATATAAGTGATATAGCTTCAAATGCTGGCGAAATAAACGAGTAGCTTCAAATCCATGCGAAACCCACGATGTAGCTTCAAATCAATGCGATACACATGATATACCTTCATATCAATGCGATGTAGATTGTTTAGCTTCAAGTCCATGCGAAACAAATGATGAAGCTTCAAATACTTGCGATATAAGTGATATAGCTTCAAATGCAGGCGAAACGAACGAGTTAGCTTCAAATCAATGCGAAACACATGATATCCCTTCATATCAATGCGATGTAGATTGTTTATATTCAAGTCCATGCGAAACAAATAATGTAGCTTAAAATACTTGCGATATAAGTGATATAGCTTCAAATGCAGGCGAAAAAAACGCTTGAATTTCAAATCCATGCGAATCACATAATTTCGCTTCAAATTCATGAGAAACACATGGTTTAGCTTCGTATTCATGCGAAACAAATGATTTAGTTTCAAATACTTGCGATATAAGTGCTATAGCTTCAAATGATGGCGTAATAAACGAGTAGCTTCAAATCCATGCGAAACCCATGATGTAGATTTCAAATCAATGCGATGTAGAAGGTTTAGCTTCAAATCCAGGCGAAACAAATGATTTAGCTTCAAATACTTGTCAAACAAACGAGTTAGCTTCAAATCCATGCGCAACACATGATGTAGCTTCAAATCAATGCGATGTAAAAAGATTAGCCTCAAATCCATGCAAAACACATGATGTAGCTTCAAAACAATGCGATGTATAAGGTTTAGCTTCAAATCCATGCGAAACAAATGATTTAGCTTCAAATACTTGCGATATAAGTGATATAGCTTCAAATGCTGGCGAAATAACCGAGTTAGCTTCAAATAGATGCGAAACACATGATGTAGCTTCAAATCAATGCGATGTAGATTGTTTAGCTTCAAATCAATGCGAAACACATGATGTAGCTTCAAATCAATGCGATGTAGAAAGATTAGCTTCAAATCCATGCGAAACACGTGATGTAGCTTCAAATCAATGCGATGTAGATTGTTTAGCTTCAAATCCAAGCGAAACAAATGATTTAGCTTCAAATACTTGCGATGTAAGTGATATAGCTTCAAATGCTGGCGAAATAACCGAATTAGCATCAAATGCATGCGAAACACATGATGTAGCTTCAAATCAAAGCGATGTAGAAGGTTTAGCTTCATATACATGTGTAGCAAGTGATTTAACTTCAAATACTTGCGATATAAGTGGTCTAGCATCAAAAGCTGGCGAAATAATCGAAATAGCTTCAAATCCATGCGAAACACATGATGTAGCTTCAAATCAATGCGATGTAGAAGGTTTAGCTTCAAATCCATGCGAAACAAATGATTTAGCTTCAAATACTTGCGATGTACGTGATATGGCTTCAATTGCAGGCGAAACGAACGAGATAGCTTCAAATCAATGCGAAACACATGATATACCTTCATATCTATGCGATGTAGATTGTTTAGCTTCAAATCCATGCGAAACAAATGATTTAGCTTCAAATACTTGCGATATAAGTGACATAGCTTCAAATGCAGGCGAAACAAACGCTTTAGCTTCAAATCCATGCGAATCACATAATTTAGCTTCAAATTCATGAGAAACACATGGTTTAGCTTCAAATTAATGCGAAACAAATGATTTAGATTCAAATACTTGCGATATAAGTGACATAGCTTCAAATGCTGGCGAAATAAACGAGTTAGCTACAAATCCGTGCGAAACACATGATGTAGCTTCAAATCAACGCGATGTAGAAGGTGTAGCTTCAAATCCATGCGAAACAAATGGTTTAGCTTCAAAACCATGCGAATCACATAATTAAGCTTCAAATTCATGTGAAACACATGGTTTAGCTTCGTATTCATGAGAAACAAATGATTTAGTTTCAAATACTTGTGATATAAGTGATATAGTTTCAAATGCAGGCGAAACGAACGCTTGAGCTTCAAATCCATGCGAATCAAATAATTTAGCTTCAAATTCATGCGAAACACATGGTTTAACTTCAAATTCATGCGAAACAAATGATTTATTTTCAAATACTTGCGATATAAGTGATATAGCTTCAAATGCTGGCGAAATAAACGAGTAGCTTCAAATCCATGCGAAACCCACGATGTAGCTTCAAATCAATGCGAAACACATGATATACCTTCATATCAATGCGATGTAGATTGTTTAGCTTCAAGTCCATGCGAAACAAATGATGAAGCTTCAAATACTTGCGATATAAGTGATATAGCTTCAAATGCAGGCGAAACGAACGAGTTAGCTTCAAATCAATGCGAAACACATGATATCCCTTCATATCAATGCGATGTAGATTGTTTAGCTTCAAGTCCATGCGAAACAAATGATGTAGCTTCAAATACTTGCGATATAATTGATATAGCTTCAAATGCAGGCGAAACAAACGCTTTAGCTTCAAATCCACGCGAATCACATAATTTCGCTTCAAATTCATGAGAAACACATGGTTTAGCTTCGTATTCATGCGAAACAAATGATTTATTTTCAAATACTTGCGATATAAGTGATATAGCTTCAAATGCTGGCGAAATAAACGAGGTAGCTTCAAATCCATGCGAAACATATGATGTAGCTTCAAATCAATGCGATGTATAAGGTTTAGCTTCAAACCCAAGCGAAACAAACGATTTAGCTTCAAATACTAGCGATATAAGTGATATAGCTTCAAATTCTGGCGACATAATCGAGTTAGCTTCAACTCCATGCGAAACCAATGATGTAGCTTCAAATCAATGCGATGTGTAAGGTTTAGCTTCAAATCAACGCGATGTATAAGGTTTAGCTTCAAATCCATGCGAAACAAATGATTTAGCTTCAAATACCTGCGATATAAGTGATATAGCTTCAAATGCTGGCGAAATAAACGAGTTAGCTACAAATCCATGCGTAACATATGATGTAGTTTCAAATCAATGCGATGTAGCTGGTTTAGATTCAAATCCATGCGAAACAAATGATTTAGCTTCAAAAACTTGCGATATAAGTGATATAGCTTCAAATGCTGGCGAAGTAAACGAGTTAGCTTCTAATCCATGCGAAACACATGATGTAGTTTCAAATCAATGCGATGTAGAAGGATTAGCTTCAAATCCATGCGAAACAAATGATTTAGCTTCAAATACTTGCGATATAAGTGATATAGTTTCAAATGCTGGCGAAATAATCGAGTTAGCTTCAACTCCATGCGAAACCAATGATGTAGCTTCAAATCAATGCGATGTTGAAGGTTTAGCTTCAAATCCAAGCGAATCAAATGATTTAGCTTCAAATACTTGCGATATAAGTGATATTGCTTCAAATGCAGACGAAATAATCGAGATAGCTTCAAATCCATGCGAAACACATGATATGCCTTCATATCAATGCGATGTAGATTGTTTAGCTTCAAATCCATGTGAAACATATGATGTAGCTTCAAATCAATGCGATGTAGATTGCTTAGCTTCAAATCCACGCGGAACATACGATTTAGCTTCAGATACTTGCGATATATGTGATATAGCTTCAAATGCTGGCGAAATAGTCGAGTTGGCTTCAAATCCATGCGAAACACATGATGTAGCTTCAAATGAATGCGATATTGAAGATTTAGCTTCAAATCCACGCGAAACAAATGATTTAGCTTCAAATACTTGCGATATAAGTTGTCTAGCATCAAATGCTGGCGAAGTAATCGTGTTAGCTTCAAATCGAAGCGAAACACATGATATAGCTTCAAATCAATGCGATGTAGATTGTTTAGCTTCAAATCCATGTGAATCACATGATGTAGCTTCAAATCAATGCGATGTAGCTGGTTTAGATTCAAATCCATGCGAAAACATGATATACCTTCATATCAATGCGATGTAGATTGTTTAGCTTCAAATCCATGTGAAACACATGATGTAGCTTCAAATCAATGCGATGTAGCTGGTTTAGATTCAAATCCATGCGAAACAAATGATTTAGCTCCAAATACTTGCGATATAAGTGATATAGCTTCAAATTCTGGCGAAATAATCGAGTTAGCTTCAACTCCATGCGAAACCAATGATGTAGCTTCAAATCAATGCGATGTTGAAGATTTAGCTTCAAATCCACGCGAAACAAATGATTTATCTTCAAATACTTGCGATATAAGTGATATAGACTCAAATGCTGGCGAAATAAACGAGTTACCTTCAAATCCATGCGAAACACTTGATATAGCATCAAATCAATGCGATGTAGATTGTTTAACTTCAAATCCATGCAAAACAAATGATTTAACTTCAAATACTTGCGATATAAGTGATATAGCTTCAAAAGCTGGCGAAATAATCGAGATAGTTTCAAATGCATGCGATACACATGATGTAGCTTCAAATCAATGCGATGTATAATGTTTAGCTTCAAATCCATGCGAAACAAATGATTTATCTTCAAATACTTGCGATATAAGTGATATAGACTCAAATGCTGGCGAAATAAACGAGTTACCTTCAAATCCATGCGAAACACATGATGTAGCTTCAATTCAATGCGATGTAGAAGGTTTGGATTCAGATCCATGCGAAACAAATGATTTAGCTTCAAATACTTGCGATATAAGTGATATAGCTTCAAAAGCTGGCGAAATAATCGAGATAGCTTCAAATGCATGCGATACACATGATGTAGCTTCAAATCAATGCGATGTATAATGTTTAGCTTCAAATCCATGCGAAACAAATGATTTATCTTCAAATACTTGCGATATAAGTGATATAGACTCAAATGCTGGCGAAATAAACGAGTTACCTTCAAATCCATGCGAAACACATGATGTAGCTTCAATTCAATGCGATGTAGAAGGTTTGGATTCAGATCCATGCGAAACAAATGATTTAGCTTCTAATACTTGCGATATAGGTGATATAGCTTCAAATTCTGGCGAAATAATCGAGTTAGCTTCAACTCCATGCGAAACCAATGATGTAGCTTCATATCAATGCGGTGTTGAAGGTTTAACTTCAAATCCATGTGTAGCAAGCGATTTAACTTCAAATACTTGCGATATAAGTGATATAGCTTCAAAAGCTGGCGAAATAATCGAGGTAGCTTCAAATGCATGCGATACACATGATGTAGCTACAAATCAATGCGATGTATAATGTTTAGCTTCAAATCCATGCGAAACAAATGATTTAGCTTCAATTACTTGCGATATAAGTGATATAGCATCAGATGCTAGCGAAATATACGAGTTACATTCAAATCCATGCGAAACACATGATGTAGCTTCAAATCAATGCGATGTTGAAGGTTTAGCTTCAAAACCACGCGAAACAAATGATTTATTTTCAAATACTTGCGATATAAGTGATATAGCAACAGATGCTAGCGAAATAAACGAGTTACATTCAAATCCATGCGAAACACATGATGTAGCTTCAAATCAATGCGATGTTGAAGGTTTGGCTTCAAATCCACGCGAAACAAATGATTTAACTTCAAATACTTGCGATATAAGTGATATAGCTTCAAATGCTGGCGAAATAAACGAGATAGCTTCAAATCCATGCTAAACCCACGATGTAGATTCAAATTAATGCGATGTAGAAGGTTTAGCTTCAAATCCATGCGAAAGAAATGCTTTAGCTTCAAATACTTTCGATATAAGTGATGTAGCTTCAAATGCAGGCGAAATAAACGAGTTAGCTTCCAATCCATGTGGAACACATGATGTAGCTTCAAATCAATGCGATGTATAAGGTTTAGCTTCAAATCCATGCGAAACAAATGATTTAGCTTGAAATACTTGCGATATAAGTGATATAGCTTCAAATGCTGGCTAAATAAACGAATTAGTTTCAAATCCACGCGGAACACATGATGTAGCTTCAAATCAATGCGATGTATAAGGTTTAGCTTCAAATCCATGCGAAACAAATGATTTAGCTTCAAATACTTGCGATATAAGTGATATAGCTTCAAATGCTGGCGAAATAATCGAGATAGCTTCAACTCCATGCGAAACCAATGATGTAGCTTCAAATCAATGCGATGTTGAAGGTTTAGCTTCAAATCCAAGCGAATCAGATGATTTAGCTTCAAATACTTGCGATATAAGTGATATTGCTTCAATGCATGCGAAATAATCGAGATAGCTTCTAATCCATGCGAAACACATGATGTAGCTTCAAATCAATGCGATGTAGAAGGATTAGCTTCAAATCCATGCGAAACAAATGATTTAGCTTGAAATACTTGCGATATAAGTGATATAGCTTCAAATGCAGGCGAAACAATCGCGTTAGCTTCAAATCCATGCGATACACATGATGTAGCTTCAAATCAAAGCAATGTGTAAGGTTTAACTTCAAATCAATGCGATGTATAAGGTTTAGCTTCAAATCCATGCGAAACAAATGATTTAGCTTCAAATACTTGCGATATATGTGATATAGCTTCAAATGCTGGCGAAATAACCGAGTTAGCTTCAAATCCATGCGAAACACATGATGGAGCTTCAAATCAATGCTATGTTGAAGGTTTTGCTTCAAATCCACGCGAAACAAATGATTTACCTTCAAATACTTGCGATATAAGTGATATAGTTTCAAATGCTGGCGAAATAATCGAGTTAGCTTCAACTCCATGCGAAACCAATGATGTAGCTTCAAATCAATGCGATGTTGAAGGTTTAGCTTCAAATCCAAGCGAATCAAATGATTTAGCTTCAAATACTTGCGATATAAGTGATATTGCTTCAAATGCAGGCGAAATAATCGAGATAGCTTCAAATCCATGCGAAACACATGATATGCCTTCATATCAATGCGATGTAGATTGTTTAGCTTCAAATCCATGTGAAACATATGATGTAGCTTCAAATCAATGCGATGTAGATTGCTTAGCTTCAAATCCACGCGGAACATACGATTTAGCTTCAGATACTTGCGATATATGTGATATAGCTTCAAATGCTGGCGAAATAGTCGAGTTGGCTTCAAATCCATGCGAAACACATGATGTAGCTTCAAATGAATGCGATGTTGAAGATTTAGCTTCAAATCCACGCGAAACAAATGATTTAGCTTCAAATACTTGCGATATAAGTTGTCTAGCATCAAATGCTGGCGAAGTAATCGTGTTAGCTTCAAATCGAAGCGAAACACATGATATAGCTTCAAATCAATGCGATGTAGATTGTTTAGCTTCAAATCCATGTGAATCACATGATGTAGCTTCAAATTAATGCGATGTAGCTGGTTTAGATTCAAATCCATGCGAAAACATGATATACCTTCATATCAATGCGATGTAGATTGTTTAGCTTCAAATCCATGTGAAACACATGATGTAGCTTCAAATCAATGCGATGTAGCTGGTTTAGATTCAAATCCATGCGAAACAAATGATTTAGCTCCAAATACTTGCGATATAAGTGATATTGCTTCAAATGCAGGCGAAATAATCGAGATAGCTTCAAATCCATGCGAAACACATGATATGCCTTCATATCAATGCGATGTAGATTGTTTAGCTTCAAATCCATGTGAAACATATGATGTAGCTTCAAATCAATGCGATGTAGATTGCTTAGCTTCAAATCCACGCGGAACATACGATTTAGCTTCAGATACTTGCGATATATGTGATATAGCCTCAAATGCTGGCGAAATAGTCGAGTTGGCTTCAAATCCATGCGAAACACATGATGTAGCTTCAAATGAATGCGATGTTGAAGATTTAGCTTCAAATCCACGCGAAACAAATGATTTAGCTTCAAATACTTGCGATATAAGTTGTCTAGCATCAAATGCTGGCGAAGTAATCGTGTTAGCTTCAAATCGAAGCGAAACACATGATATAGCTTCAAATCAATGCGATGTAGAAGGTTTAGCTTCAAATCCATGTGAAACAAATTATTTAGCTTCAAATACTTGCGATATAAATGATATAGCTTCAAATGCTGGCGAAATAAACGAGTTAGCTTCAAATCCATGCGAAACACATGATGTAGCTTCAATTCAATGCGATGTAGAAGGTTTGGATTCAGATCCATGCGAAACAAATGATTTTGCTTCAAATACTTGCGATATAAGTGATATAGCTTCAAATGCTGGCGAAATAACCGAGTTAGCTGCAAATGCATGCGAAAGACATGATGTAGCGTCAAATCAATGCGATGTATAATGTTTAGCTTCAAATCCATGCGAAACAAATGATTTAGCTTCAATTACTTGCGATATAAGTGATATAGCATCAGATGCTAGCGAAATATACAAGTTACATTCAAATCCATGCGAAACACATGATGTAGCTTCAAATCAATGCGATGTAGAAGGATTGGCTTCAAATCCAGGCGAAACAAATGATTTAACTTCAAATACTTGCCAAACAAACGAGTTAGCTTCAAATCCATGCGAAACACTTGATATAGCTTCAAATCAATGCGATGTAGAAGGTTTAGCTTCAAATCCATGTGAAACAAATGATTTAGCTTCAAATACTTGCGATATAAATGATATAGCTTCAAATGCTGGCGAAACGAACGAGTTAGCTTCAAATCCATGCGAAACACATGATGTAGCTTCAAATCAAAGCGATGTAGAAGGTTTGGCTTCAGATCCATGCGAAACAAATGATTTAGCTTCAAATACTTGCGATATAAGTGATATAGCTTCAAATGCTGGCGAAATAACCGAGTTAGCTTCAAATCCATGCGAAACACATGATGTAGCTTCAAATCAATGCTATGTTGAAGGTTTTGCTTCAAATCCACGCGAAACAAATGATTTAGCTTCAAATACTTGCGATATAAGTGATATAGTTCCAAATGCTGGCGAAATAAACGAGTTAGCTTCAAATCCATGCGAAACATATGCTGTAGCTTCAAATCAATGCGATGTAGCTGGTTTAGATTCAAATCCATGCGAAACAAATGATTTAGCTTCAAATACTTGCGATATAAGTGATATTGCTTCAAATGCAGGCGAAATAATCGAGATAGCTTCAAATCCATGCGAAACACATGATATACCTTCATATCAATGCGATGTAGATTGTTTAGCTTCAAATCCATGTGAAACACATGATGTAGCTTCAAATCAATGCCATGTAGCTGGTTTAGATTCAAATCCATGCGAAACAAATGAATTAGCTTCAAATACTTGCGATATAAGTGATATTGCTTCAAATGCAGGCGAAATAATCGAGATAGCTTCAAATCCATGCGAAACACATGATATGCCTTCATATCAATGCGATGTAGATTGTTTAGCTTCAAATCCATGTGAAACACATGATGTAGCTTCAAATCAATGCGATGTAGATTGCTTAGCTTCAAATCCACGCGGAACATACGATTTAGCTTCAGATACTTGCGATATATGTGATATAGCTTCAAATGCTGGCGAAATAGTCGAGTTGGCTTCAAATCCATGCGAAACACATGATGTAGCTTCAAATGAATGCGATGTTGAAGATTTAGCTTCAAATCCACGCGAAACAAATGATTTAGCTTCAAATACTTGCGATATAAGTTGTCTAGCATCAAATGCTGGCGAAGTAATCGTGTTAGCTTCAAATCGAAGCGAAACACATGATATAGCTTCAAATCAATGCGATGTAGAAGGTTTAGCTTCAAATCCATGCGAAACAAATGATTTAACTTCAAATACTTGCGATATAAGTGATATAGCTTCAAAAGCTGGCGAAATAATCGAGATAGTTTCAAATGCATGCGATACACATGATGTAGCTTCAAATCAATGCGATGTATAATGTTTAGCTTCAAATCCATGCGAAACAAATGATTTATCTTCAAATACTTGCGATATAAGTGATATAGACTCAAATGCTGGCGAAATAAACGAGTTACCTTCAAATCCATGCGAAACACATGATGAAGCTTCAATTGAATGCGATGTAGAAGGTTTGGATTCAGATCCATGCGAAACAAATGATTTAGCTTCAAATACTTGCGATATAAGTGATATAGCTTCAAAAGCTGGCGAAATAACCGAGTTAGCTTCAAATGCATGCGAAAGACATGATGTAGCGTCAAATCAATGCGAAGTAGAAGGTTTAGCTTCAAATCCATGTGAAACAAATGATTTATCTTCAAATACTTGCGATATAGGTGATATAGCTTCAAATTCTGGCGAAATAATCGAGTTAGCTTCAACTCCATGCGAAACCAATGATGTAGCTTCATATCAATGCGATGTTGAAGGTTTAACTTCAAATCCATGTGTAGCAAGCGATTTAACTTCAAATACTTGCGATATAAGTGATATAGCTTCAAAAGCTGGCGAAATAATCGAGATAGCTTCAAATGCATGCGATACACATGATGTAGCTACAAATCAATGCGATGTATAATGTTTAGCTTCAAATCCATGCGAAACAAATGATTTAGCTTCAATTACTTGCGATATAAGTGATATAGCATCAGATGCTAGCGAAATATACGAGTTACATTCAAATCCATGCGAAACACATGATGTAGCTTCAAATCAATGCGATGTAGAAGGATTAGCTTCAAATCCAAGCGAAACATATGATTTAGATTCAAATACTTGCGATATAAGTTGTCTAGCATCAAATGCTGGCGAAGTAATCGAGATAGCTTCAAATTCATGCGAAACACATGACGTAGCTTCAAATCAATACGATGTAGATTGTTTAGCTTCAAATCCATGCGAAACAAATGATTTAGCTTCAAAAACTTGTCAAACAATCGAGTTAGCTTCAAATCCATGCGAAACACATGATTTAGCTTCAAATACTTGCGATATAAGTGATATAGCTTCAAATGCAGGCGAAACATACGCGTTAGCTACAAATCCATGCGAAACACATGATGTAGCTTCAAATCAATGCGATGTAGAAGGATTGGCTTCAAATCCAGGCGAAACAAATGATTTAGCTTCAAATACTTGCGATATAAGTGATATAGCTTCAAATGCTGGCGAAATAACCGAGTTAGCTTCAAATCCATGCGAAACACATGATGTAGCTTCAAATCAATGCTATGTTGAAGGTTTTGCTTCAAATCCACGCGAAACAAATGATTTAGCTTCAAATACTTGCGATATAAGTGATATAGCTTCAAATGCTGGCGAAGTAATCGAGTTAGCTTGAAATCCATGCGAAACACATGATGTAGCTTAAAATCAATGCGATGTAGAAGGTTTAGCTTCACATCCATGCGAATCAAATGATTTAGCATCAAATACTTGCGATATAAGTGATATAGTTTCAAATGCTGGCGAAATAATCGAGGTAGCTTCAAATCCATGCGAAACACTTGATATAGCATCAAATCAATGCGAAGTAGAAGGATTAGCTTCAAATCCATGTGAAACAAATGATTAAGCTTCAAATACTTGCGATATAAGTGATATAGCTTCAAATGCTGGCGAAATAATCGAGATAGCTGCAAATCCATGCGAAACACATGATGTAGCTTCAAAGCAATGCGATGTTGAAGATTTAGCTTCAAAACCACGCGAAACAAATAATTTAGCTTCAAATACTTGCGATATAAATGATATAGCTTCAAATGCTGGCGAAATAAACGAGTTAGCCCCAAATCCATGCAAAACACATCATGTTGCTTCAAATTAATGCGATGTAGCAGGTTTAGCTTCAATTCCGAGCGAAACAAATAATTTATCTTCAAATACTTGCGATATAAGTGATATTGCTTCAAATGCAGGCGAAAAGAACGAGTTAGCTTCAAATCCATGCGAAACACAAGATGTAGCTTCAAATTAATGCGATGTAGAAGGTTTAGCTTCAAATCCGAGCTAATCAAATGATTTATCTTCAAATACTTGCGATATAAGTGATATTGCTTCAAATGCAGGCGAAACGAACGAGTTAGCTTCAAATCCATGCGAAACACATGATGTACCTTCAAATCAATGCGATGTAGATGGTTTAGAATCAAATCCATGCGAAACAAATGATTTAGTGTCAAATACTTGCGATATAAGTGCTATAGCTTCAAATGATGGCGTAATAAACGAGTAGCTTCAAATCCATGCGAAACACATGATGTAGCTTCAAATCAATGCGATGTAGAAGGTTTAGCTTCAAGTCCATGCGAAACACATGATGTAGCTTCAAATACTTGCGATATTAGTGATATAGCTTCAAATGCAGGCGAAAGGAACGAGTTAGCTTCAAATCAATGCGAAACACATGATATCCGTTCATATCAATGCGATGTAGATTGTTTAGCTTCAAGTCCATGCGAAACAAATGATGTAGCTGCAAATACTTGCGATATAAGTGATATAGCTTCAAATGCAGGAGAAACAAACGCTTTAGCATCAAATCCATGCGAATCACATAATTTCGCTTCAAATTCATGAGAAACACATGGTTTAGATTCGTATTCATGCGTAACAAACGATTTAGTTTCAAATACTTGCGACATAAGTGATATAGCTTCAAATGCAGGCGAAACAAACGCTTTAGCTTCAAATCCATGCGAATCAAATAATTTAGCTTCAAATTCATGAGAATCACATGGTTTAGATTCAAATTCATGCGAAAAAAATGATTTGTTTTCAAATACTTGCGATATAAGTGATATAGCTTCAAATGCTGGCGAAATAAACGAGTTACATTCAAATCCATGCGATGTAGAAGGTTTAGCTTCACATCCATGCGAATCAAATGATTTAGCATCAAATACTTGCGATATAAGTGATATAGTTTCAAATGCTGGCGAAATAATCGAGGTAGCTTCAAATCCATGCGAAACATATGATGTAGCTTCAAATCAATGCGATGTATAAGGTTTAGCTTCAAACCCAAGCGAAACAAACGATTTAGCTTCAAATACTAGCGATATAAGTGATATAGCTTCAAATTCTGGCGACATAATCGAGTTAGCTTCAACTCCATGCGAAACCAATGATGTAGCTTCAAATCAATGCGATGTTGAAGGTTTAGCTTCAAATCCAAAAGAATCAGATGATTTAGCTTCAAATACTTGCGATATAAGTGATATTGCTTCAAATGCTGGCGAAATAATCGAGGTAGCTTCAAATCCATGCGAAACATATGATGTAGCTTCAAATCAATGCGATGTGTAAGGTTTAGCTTCAAATCAATGCGATGTATAAGGTTTAGCTTCAAATCCATGCGAAACAAATGATTTAGCTTCAAATACCTGCGATATAAATGATATAGCTTCAAATGCTGGCGAAATAAACGAGTTAGCTACAAATCCATGCGTAACATATGATGTAGTTTCAAATCAATGCGATGTAGCTGGTTTAGATTCAAATCCATGCGAAACAAATGATTTAGCTTCAAAAACTTGCGATATAGGTGATATAGCTTCAAATGCTGGCGAAATAAACGAGTTAGCTTCAAATCCATGCGAAACACATGATGTAGCTTCAAATCAATGCGATGTAGATTGTTTAGCTTCAAATCAATGCGAAACACATGATGTAGCTTCAAATCAATGCGATGTAGAAAGATTAGCTTCAAATCCATGCGAAACACGTGATGTAGCTTCAAATCAATGCGATGTAGATTGTTTAGCTTCAAATCCAAGCGAAACAAATGATTTAACTTCAAATACTTGCGATCTAAGTGGTCTAGCATCAAATGCTTGTGAAATAATCGTGTTAGCTTCAAATCCATGCGAAAAACATGATGTAGCTTCAAATCAAAGCGATGTAGAAGGTTTAGCTTCATATCCATGTGTAGCAAGTGATTTAAATTCAAATACTTGCGATATAAGTGGTCTAGCATCAAAAGCTGGCGAAATAATCGAAATAGCTTCAAATCCATGCGAAACACATGATGTAGCTTCAAATCAATGCGATGTAGAAGGTTTAGCTTCAAATCCATGCGAAACAAATGATATAGCTTCAAATACTTGCGATGTACGTGATATAGCTTCAATTGCAGGCGAAACGAACGAGATAGCTTCAAATCAATGCGAAACACATGATATGCCTTCATATCAATGCGATGTAGATTGTTTAGCTTCAAATCCATGCGAAACTAATGATTTAGCTTCAAATACTTGCGATATAAGTGACATAGCTTCAAATGCAGGCGAAACAAACGCTTTAGCTTCAAATCCATGCGAATCACATAATTTAGCTTCAAATTCATGAGAAACACATGGTTTAGCTTCAAATTAATGCGAAACAAATGATTTAGATTCAAATACTTGCGATATAAGTGACATAGCTTCAAATGCTGGCGAAATAAACGAGTTAGCTACAAATCCGTGCGAAACACATGATGTAGCTTCAAATCAACGCGATGTAGAAGGTGTAGCTTCAAATCCATGTGTAGCAAGTGATTTAACTTCAAATACTTGCGATCTAAGCGGTCTAGTATCAAATGCTTGCGAAATAAACGAGTTAGCTCCAAATCCATGCGAAACCCATGATGTAGATTTCAAATCAATGCGATGTAGAAGGTTTAGCTTCAAATCCAGGCGAAACAAATGATTTAGCTTCAAATACTTGTCAAACAAACGAGTTAGCTTCAAATCCATGCGCAACACATAATGTAGCTTCAAATCAATGCGATGTAAAAAGATTAGCTTCAAATCCATGCAAAACACATGATGTAGCTTCAAAACAATGCGATGTATGAGGTTTAGCTTCAAATCCATGCGAAACAAATGATTTAGCTTCAAATACTTGCGATATAAGTGATATAGCTTCAAATGCTGGCGAAATAACCGAGTTAGCTTCAAATAGATGCGAAACACATGATGTAGCTTCAAATCAATGCGATGTAGATTGTTTAGCTTCAAATCCATGCGAAACAAATGATTTATCTTCAAATACTTGCGATATAAGTGATATAGACTCAAATGCTGGCGAAATAAACGAGTTACCTTCAAATCCATGCGAAACACATGATGTAGCTTCAATTCAATGCGATGTAGAAGGTTTGGATTCAGATCCATGCGAAACAAATGATTTAGCTTCAAATACTTGCGATATAAGTGATATAGCTTCAAAAGCTGGCGAAATAATCGAGATAGCTTCAAATGCATGCGATACACATGATGTAGCTTCAAATCAATGCGATGTAGATTGTTTAGCTTCAAATCCAAGCGAAACAAATGATTTAGCTTCAAATACTTGCGATGTAAGTGATATAGCTTCAAATGCTGGCGAAATAACCGAATTAGCATCAAATGCATGCGAAACACATGATGTAGCTTCAAATCAATGCGATGTAGAAGTTTTGGCTTCAGATCCATGCGAAACAAATGATTTAACTTCAAATACTTGCCATCTAAGTGGTCTAGCATCAAATGCTTGTGAAATAATCGTGTTAGCTTCAAATCCATGCGAAAAACATGATGTAGCTTCAAATCAAAGCGATGTAGAAGGTTTAGCTTCATATACATGTGTAGCAAGTGATTTAACTTCAAATACTTGCGATATAAGTGGTCTAGCATCAAAAGCTGGCGAAATAATCGAAATAGCTTCAAATCCATGCGAAACACATGATGTAGCTTCAAATCAATGCGATGTAGAAGGTTTAGCTTCAAATCCATGCGAAACAAATGATTTAGCTTCAAATACTTGCGATGTACGTGATATGGCTTCAATTGCAGGCGAAACGAACGAGATAGCTTCAAATCAATGCGAAACAAATGGTTTAGCTTCAAAACCATGCGAATCACATAATTTCGCTTCAAATTCATGTGAAACACATGGTTTAGCTTCGTATTCATGAGAAACAAATGATTTAGTTTCAAATACTTGTGATATAAGTGATATAGTTTCAAATGCAGGCGAAACGAACGCTTGAGCTTCAAATCCATGCGAATCAAATAATTTAGCTTCAAATTCATTCGAAACACATGGTTTAACTTCAAATTCATGCGAAACAAATGATTTATTTTCAAATACTTGCGATATAAGTGATATAGCTTCAAATGCTGGCGAAATAAACGAGTAGCTTCAAATCCATGCGAAACCCACGATGTAGCTTCAAATCAATGCGAAACACATGATATACCTTCATATCAATGCGATGTAGATTGTTTAGCTTCAAGTCCATGCGAAACAAATGATGAAGCTTCAAATACTTGCGATATAAGTGATATTGCTTCAAATGCAGGCGAAACGAACGAGTTAGCTTCAAATCAATGCGAAACACATGATATCCCTTCATATCAATGCGATGTAGATTGTTTAGCTTCAAGTCCATGCGAAACAAATGATGTAGCTTCAAATACTTGCGATATAATTGATATAGTTTCAAATGCAGGCGAAACAAACGCTTTAGCTTCAAATCCACGCGAATCACATAATTTCGATTCAAATTCATGAGAAACACATGGTTTAGCTTCGTATTCATGCGAAACAAATGATTTAGTTTCAAATACTTGCGATATAAGTGATATAGCTTCAAATGCAGGCGAAACAAACGCTTTAGCTTCAAATCCATGCGAATCAAATAATTTAGCTTCAAATTCATGAGAATCACATGGTTTAGCTTCAAATTCATGCGAAACAAATGATTTATTTTCAAATACTTGCGATATAAGTGACATAGATTCAAATGCTGGCGAAATAAACGAGTTACATTCAAATCCATGCGATGTAGAAGGTTTAGCTTCACATCCATGCGAATCAAATGATTTAGCATCAAATACTTGCGATATAAGTGATATAGTTTCAAATGCTGGCGAAATAATCGAGGTAGCTACAAATCCATGCGAAACATATGATGTAGCTTCAAATCAATGCGATGTATAAGGTTTAGCTTCAAACCCAAGCGAAACAAACGATTTAGCTTCAAATACTAGCGATATAAGTGATATAGCTTCAAATTCTGGCGACATAATCGAGTTAGCTTCAACTCCATGCGAAACCAATGATGTAGCTTCAAATCAATGCGATGTGTAAGGTTTAGCTTCAAATCAACGCGATGTATAAGGTTTAGCTTCAAATCCATGCGAAACAAATGATTTAGCTTCAAATACCTGCGATATAAGTGATATAGCTTCAAATGCTGGCGAAATAAACGAGTTAGTTACAAATCCATGCGTAACATATGATGTAGTTTCAAATCAATGCGATGTAGCTGGTTTAGAATCAAATCCATGCGAAACAAATGATTTAGCTTCAAAAACTTGCGATATAAGTGATATAGCTTCAAACGCTGGCGAAGTAAACGAGTTAGCTTCTAATCCATGCGAAACACATGATGTAGTTTCAAATCAATGCGATGTAGAAGGATTAGCTTCAAATCCATGCGAAACAAATGATTTAGCTTCAAATACTTGCGATATAAGTGATAGAGTTTCAAAAAATGGCGAAATAAACGTGTTAGCTTCAAATCCATGCCAAACACATGACGTAGCTTCAAATCAATGCGGTGTAGAAGGTTTGGCTTCAAATCCATGCGAAACATATGCTGTAGCTTCAAATCAATGCGATGTATAAGGTTTAGCTTCAAACCCAAGCGAAACAAATGATTTAGCTTCAAATACTTGCGATATAAGTGATATAGCTTCAAATTCTGGCGAAATAATCGAGTTAGCTTCAACTCCATGCGAAACCAATGATGTAGCTTCAAATCAATGCGATGTTGAAGATTTAGCTTCAAATCCACGCGAAACAAATGATTTATCTTCAAATACTTGCGATATAAGTGATATAGACTCAAATGCTGGCGAAATAAACGAGTTACCTTCAAATCCATGCGAAACACTTGATATAGCATCAAATCAATGCGATGTAGATTGTTTAACTTCAAATCCATGTGTAGCAAGCGATTTAACTTCAAATACTTGCGATATAAGTGATATAGCTTCAAAAGCTGGCGAAATAATCGAGATAGCTTCAAATGCATGCGATACACATGATGTAGCTACAAATCAATGCGATGTATAATGTTTAGCTTCAAATCCATGCGAAACAAATGATTTAGCTTCAATTATTTGCGATATAAGTGATATAGCATCAGATGCCAGCGAAATATACGAGTTACATTCAAATCCATGCGAAACACATGATGTAGCTTCAAATCAATGCGATGTTGAAGGTTTAGCTTCAAAACCACGCGAAACAAATGATTTATTTTCAAATACTTGCGATATAAGTGATATAGCAACAGATGCTAGCGAAATAAACGAGTTACATTCAAATCCATGCGAAACACATGATGTAGCTTCAAATCAATGCGATGTTGAAGGTTTGGCTTCAAATCCACGCGAAACAAATGATTTAACTTCAAATACTTGCGATATAAGTGATATAGCTTCAAATGCTGGCGAAATAAACGAGATAGCTTCAAATCCATGCTAAACCCACGATGTAGATTCAAATTAATGCGATGTAGAAGGTTTAGCTTCAAATCCATGCGAAAGAAATGCTTTAGCTTGAAATACTTGCGATATAAGTGATATAGCTTCAAATGCTGGCGAAATAATCGAGTTAGCTTCAACTCCATGCGAAACCAATGATGTAGCTTCAAATCAATGCGATGTTGAAGATTTAGCTTCAAATCCACGCGAAACAAATGATTTATCTTCAAATACTTGCGATATAAGTGATATAGACTCAAATGCTGGCGAAATAAACGAGTTACCTTCAAATCCATGCGAAACACTTGATATAGCATCAAATCAATGCGATGTAGATTGTTTAACTTCAAATCCATGCAAAACAAATGATTTAACTTCAAATACTTGCGATATAAGTGATATAGCTTCAAAAGCTGGCGAAATAATCGAGATAGTTTCAAATGCATGCGATACACATGATGTAGCTTCAAATCAATGCGATGTATAATGTTTAGCTTCAAATCCATGCGAAACAAATGATTTATCTTCAAATACTTGCGATATAAGTGATATAGACTCAAATGCTGGCGAAATAAACGAGTTACCTTCAAATCCATGCGAAACACATGATGTAGCTTCAATTCAATGCGATGTAGAAGGTTTGGATTCAGATCCATGCGAAACAAATGATTTAGCTTCAAATACTTGCGATATAAGTGATATAGCTTCAAAAGCTGGCGAAATAATCGAGATAGCTTCAAATGCATGCGATACACATGATGTAGCTTCAAATCAATGCGATGTATAATGTTTAGCTTCAAATCCATGCGAAACAAATGATTTATCTTCAAATACTTGCGATATAAGTGATATAGACTCAAATGCTGGCGAAATAAACGAGTTACATTCAAATCCATGCGAAACACATGATGTAGCTTCAAATCAATGCGATGTTGAAGGTTTAGCTTCAAAACCACGCGAAACAAATGATTTATTTTCAAATACTTGCGATATAAGTGATATAGCAACAGATGCTAGCGAAATAAACGAGTTACATTCAAATCCATGCGAAACACATGATGTAGCTTCAAATCAATGCGATGTTGAAGGTTTGGCTTCAAATCCACGCGAAACAAATGATTTAACTTCAAATACTTGCGATATAAGTGATATAGCTTCAAATGCTGGCGAAATAAACGAGATAGCTTCAAATCCATGCTAAACCCACGATGTAGATTCAAATTAATGCGATGTAGAAGGTTTAGCTTCAAATCCATGCGAAAGAAATGCTTTAGCTTGAAATACTTGCGATATAAGTGATATAGCTTCAAATGCTGGCGAAATAATCGAGTTAGCTTCAACTCCATGCGAAACCAATGATGTAGCTTCAAATCAATGCGATGTTGAAGATTTAGCTTCAAATCCACGCGAAACAAATGATTTATCTTCAAATACTTGCGATATAAGTGATATAGACTCAAATGCTGGCGAAATAAACGAGTTACCTTCAAATCCATGCGAAACACTTGATATAGCATCAAATCAATGCGATGTAGATTGTTTAACTTCAAATCCATGCAAAACAAATGATTTAACTTCAAATACTTGCGATATAAGTGATATAGCTTCAAAAGCTGGCGAAATAATCGAGATAGTTTCAAATGCATGCGATACACATGATGTAGCTTCAAATCAATGCGATGTATAATGTTTAGCTTCAAATCCATGCGAAACAAATGATTTATCTTCAAATACTTGCGATATAAGTGATATAGACTCAAATGCTGGCGAAATAAACGAGTTACCTTCAAATCCATGCGAAACACATGATGTAGCTTCAATTCAATGCGATGTAGAAGGTTTGGATTCAGATCCATGCGAAACAAATGATTTAGCTTCAAATACTTGCGATATAGGTGATATAGCTTCAAATTCTGGCGAAATAATCGAGATAGCTTCAACTCCATGCGAAACCAATGATGTAGCTTCATATCAATGCGATGTTGAAGGTTTAACTTCAAATCCATGTGTAGCAAGCGATTTAACTTCAAATACTTGCGATATAAGTGATATAGCTTCAAAAGCTGGCGAAATAATCGAGATAGCTTCAAATGCATGCGATACACATGATGTAGCTACAAATCAATGCGATGTATAATGTTTAGCTTCAAATCCATGCGAAACAAATGATTTAGCTTCAATTACTTGCGATATAAGTGATATAGCATCAGATGCCAGCGAAATATACGAGTTACATTCAAATCCATGCGAAACACATGATGTAGCTTCAAATCAATGCGATGTTGAAGGTTTAGCTTCAAAACCACGCGAAACAAATGATTTATTTTCAAATACTTGCGATATAAGTGATATAGCAACAGATGCTAGCGAAATAAACGAGTTACATTCAAATCCATGCGAAACACATGATGTAGCTTCAAATCAATGCGATGTTGAAGGTTTGGCTTCAAATCCACGCGAAACAAATGATTTAACTTCAAATACTTGCGATATAAGTGATATAGCTTCAAATGCTGGCGAAATAAACGAGATAGCTTCAAATCCATGCTAAACCCACGATGTAGATTCAAATTAATGCGATGTAGAAGGTTTAGCTTCAAATCCATGCGAAAGAAATGCTTTAGCTTCAAATACTTGCGATATAAGTGATGTAGCTTCAAATGCAGGCGAAATAAACGAGTTAGCTTCCAATCCATGTGGAACACATGATGTAGCTTCAAATCAATGCGATGTATAAGGTTTAGCTTCAAATCCATGCGAAACAAATGATTTAGCTTGAAATACTTGCGATATAAGTGATATAGCTTCAAATGCTGGCGAAATAATCGAGATAGCTTCAACTCCATGCGAAACCAATGATGTAGCTTCAAATCAATGCGATGTTGAAGGTTTAGCTTCAAATCCAAGCGAATCAGATGATTTAGCTTCAAATACTTGCCATATAAGTGATATTGCTTCAATGCATGCGAAATGATCGAGATAGCTTCAAATCCATGCGAAACACATGATATACCTTCATATCAATGCGATGTAGATTGTTTAGCTTCAAATCCATGCGAAACAAATGATTTAGGTTGAAATACTTGCGATATAAGTGATATAGCTTCATATGCAGGCGAAACAATCGCGTTAGCTTCAAATCCATGCGATACACATGATGTAGCTTCAAATCAAAGCAATGTGTAAGGTTTAACTTCAAATCAATGCGATGTATAAGGTTTAGCTTCAAATCCATGCGAAACAAATGATTTAGCTTCAAATACTTGCGATATATGTGATATAGCTTCAAATGCTGGCGAAATAACCGAGTTAGCTTCAAATCCATGCGAAACACATGATGGAGCTTCAAATCAATGCTATGTTGAAGGTTTTGCTTCAAATCCACGGGAAACAAATGATTTAGCTTGAAATACTTGCGATATAAGTGATATAGCTTCAAATGCTGGCGAAATAAACGAATTAGTTTCAAATCCACGCGGAACACATGATGTAGCTTCAAATCAATGCGATGTATAAGGTTTAGCTTCAAATCCATGCGAAACAAATGATTTAGCTTCAAATACTTGCGATATAAGTGATATAGCTTCAAATGCTGGCGAAATAATCGAGATAGCTTCAACTCCATGCGAAACCAATGATGTAGCTTCAAATCAATGCGATGTTGAAGGTTTAGCTTCAAATCCAAGCGAATCAGATGATTTAGCTTCAAATACTTGCCATATAAGTGATATTGCTTCAATGCATGCGAAATGATCGAGATAGCTTCAAATCCATGCGAAACACATGATATACCTTCATATCAATGCGATGTAGATTGTTTAGCTTCAAATCCATGCGAAACAAATGATTTAGGTTGAAATACTTGCGATATAAGTGATATAGCTTCATATGCAGGCGAAACAATCGCGTTAGCTTCAAATCCATGCGATACACATGATGTAGCTTCAAATCAAAGCAATGTGTAAGGTTTAACTTCAAATCAATGCGATGTATAAGGTTTAGCTTCAAATCCATGCGAAACAAATGATTTAGCTTCAAATACTTGCGATATATGTGATATAGCTTCAAATGCTGGCGAAATAACCGAGTTAGCTTCAAATCCATGCGAAACACATGATGGAGCTTCAAATCAATGCTATGTTGAAGGTTTTGCTTCAAATCCACGGGAAACAAATGATTTAGCTTGAAATACTTGCGATATAAGTGATATAGCTTCAAATGCTGGCGAAATAAACGAATTAGTTTCAAATCCACGCGGAACACATGATGTAGCTTCAAATCAATGCGATGTATAAGGTTTAGCTTCAAATCCATGCGAAACAAATGATTTAGCTTCAAATACTTGCGATATAAGTGATATAGCTTCAAATGCTGGCGAAATAATCGAGATAGCTTCAACTCCATGCGAAACCAATGATGTAGCTTCAAATCAATGCGATGTTGAAGGTTTAGCTTCAAATCCAAGCGAATCAGATGATTTAGCTTCAAATACTTGCGATATAAGTGATATTGCTTCAATGCATGCGAAATAATCGAGTTAGCTTCAAATCCATGCGAAACACATGATGGAGCTTCAAATCAATGCTATGTTGAAGGTTTTGCTTCAAATCCACGCGAAACAAATGATTTACCTTCAAATACTTGCGATATAAGTGATATAGTTTCAAATGCTGGCGAAATAATCGAGTTAGCTTCAACTCCATGCGAAACCAATGATGTAGCTTCAAATCAATGCGATGTTGAAGGTTTAGCTTCAAATCCAAGCGAATCAAATGATTTAGGTTCAAATACTTGCGATATAAGTAATATAGCTTCAAATGCTGGCGAAGTTAACGAGTTACCTTCTAATCCATGCGAAACACATGATGTAGCTTCAAATCAAAGCGATGTAGAAGGTTTAGCTTCATATACATGTGTAGCAAGTGATTTAACTTCAAATACTTGCGATATAAGTGGTCTAGCATCAAAAGCTGGCGAAATAATCGAAATAGCTTCAAATCCATGCGAAACATATGATGTAGCTTCAAATCAAAGCAATGTGTAAGGTTTATTTTCAAATCAATGCGATGTATAAGGTTTAGCTTCAAATCCATGCGAAACAGATGATTTAGCTTCAAATACTTGTGATATAAGTGATATAGCTTCAAATGCTGGCGAAACAAACGAGTTAGCTACAAATCCATGCGAAACATATGATGTAGTTTCAAATCAATGCGATGTAGCTGGTTTAGATTCAAATCCATGCGAAACAATTGATTTAGCTTCAAAAACTTGCGATATAAGTAATATAGCTTCAAATGCTGGCGAAGTTAACGAGTTACCTTCTAATCCATGCGAAACACATGATGTAGCTTCAAATCAAAGCGATGTAGAAGGTTTAGCTTCATATACATGTGTAGCAAGTGATTTAACTTCAAATACTTGCGATATAAGTGGTCTAGCATCAAAAGCTGGCGAAATAATCGAAATAGCTTCAAATCCATGCGAAACACATGATGTAGCTTCAAATCAATGCGATGTAGAAGGTTTAGCTTCAAATCCATGCGAAACAAATGATTTAGCTTCAAATACTTGCGATATAAGTGATATAGCTTCAAATGCTGGCGAAATAACCGAGTTAGCTTCAAATAGATGCGAAACACATGATGTAGCTTCAAATCAATGCGATGTAGATTGTTTAGCTTCAAATCAATGCGAAACACATGATGTAGCTTCAAATCAATGCGATGTAGATTGTTTAGCTTCAAATCAATGCGAAACACATGATGTAGCTTCAAATCAATGCGATGTAGAAAGATTAGCTTCAAATCCATGCGAAACACGTGATGTAGCTTCAAATCAATGCGATGTAGATTGTTTAGCTTCAAATCCAAGCGAAACAAATGATTTAGCTTCAAATACTTGCGATGTAAGTGATATAGCTTCAAATGCTGGCGAAATAAACGAGTAGCTTCAAATCCATGCGAAACCCACGATGTAGCTTCAAATCAATGCGAAACACATGATATACCTTCATATCAATGCGATGTAGATTGTTTAGCTTCAAGTCCATGCGAAACAAATGATGAAGCTTCAAATACTTGCGATATAAGTGATATAGCTTCAAATGCAGGCGAAACGAACGAGTTAGCTTCAAATCAATGCGAAACACATGATATCCCTTCATATCAATGCGATGTAGATTGTTTAGCTTCAAGTCCATGCGAAACAAATGATGTAGCTTCAAATACTTGCGATATAATTGATATAGCTTCAAATGCAGGCGAAACAAACGCTTTAGCTTCAAATCCACGCGAATCAAATAATTTAGCTTCAAATTCATGAGAATCACATGGTTTAGCTTCAAATTCATGCGAAACAAATGATTTATTTTCAAATACTTGCGATATAAGTGATATAGCTTCAAATGCTGGCGAAATAAACGAGTTACATTCAAATCCATGCGATGTAGAAGGTTTAGCTTCACATCCATGCGAATCAAATGATTTAGCATCAAATACTTGCGATATAAGTGATATAGTTTCAAATGCTGGCGAAATAATCGAGGTAGCTTCAAATCCATGCGAAACATATGATGTAGCTTCAAATCAATGCGATGTATAAGGTTTAGCTTCAAACCCAAGCGAAACAAACGATTTAGCTTCAAATACTAGCGATATAAGTGATATAGCTTCAAATTCTGGCGACATAATCGAGTTAGCTTCAACTCCATGCGAAACCAATGATGTAGCTTCAAATCAATGCGATGTGTAAGGTTTAGCTTCAAATCAACGCGATGTATAAGGTTTAGCTTCAAATCCATGCGAAACAAATGATTTAGCTTCAAATACCTGCTATATAAGTGATATTGCTTCAAATGCTGGCGAAATAAACGAGTTAGTTACAAATCTATGCGTAACATATGATGTAGTTTCAAATCAATGCGATGTAGCTGGTTTAGAATCAAATCCATGCGAAACAAATGATTTAGCTTCAAAAACTTGCGATATAAGTGATATAGCTTCAAATGCTGGCGAAGTAAACGAGTTAGCTTCTAATCCATGCGAAACACATGATGTAGTTTCAAATCAATGCGATGTAGAAGGATTAGCTTCAAATCCATGCGAAACAAATGATTTAGCTTCAAATACTTGCGATATAAGTGATAGACTTTCAAAAAATGGCGAAATAAACGTGTTAGCTTCAAATCCATGCCAAACACATGACGTAGCTTCAAATCAATGCGGTGTAGAAGGTTTGGCTTCAAATCCATGCGAAACATATGCTGTAGCTTCAAATCAATGCGATGTATAAGGTTTAGCTTCAAACCCAAGCGAAACAAATGATTTAGCTTCAAATACTTGCGATATAAGTGATATAGCTTCAAATTCTGGCGAAATAATCGAGTTAGCTTGAACTCCATGCGAATCCAATGATGTAGCTTCAAATCAATGCGATGTTGAAGATTTAGCTTCAAATCCACGCGAAACAAATGATTTATCTTCAAATACTTGCGATATAAGTGATATAGACTCAAATGCTGGCGAAATAAACGAGTTACCTTCAAATCCATGCGAAACACTTGATATAGCATCAAATCAATGCGATGTAGATTGTTTAACTTCAAATCCATGCAAAACAAATGATTTAACTTCAAATACTTGCGATATAAGTGATATAGCTTCAAAAGCTGGCGAAATAATCGAGATAGTTTCAAATGCATGCGATACACATGATGTGGCTTCAAATCAATGCGATGTATAATGTTTAGCTTCAAATCCATGCGAAACAAATGATTTATCTTCAAATACTTGCGATATAAGTGATATAGACTCAAATGCTGGCGAAATAAACGAGTTACCTTCAAATCCATGCGAAACACATGATGTAGCTTCAATTCAATGCGATGTAGAAGGTTTGGATTCAGATCCATGCGAAACAAATGATTTAGCTTCAAATACTTGCGATATAAGTGATATAGCTTCAAATGCTGGCGAAATAAACGAATTAGTTTCAAATCCACGCGGAACACATGATGTAGCTTCAAATCAATGCGATGTATAAGGTTTAGCTTCAAATCCATGCGAAACAAATGATTTAGCTTCAAATACTTGCGATATAAGTGATATAGCTTCAAATGCTGGCGAAATAATCGAGATAGCTTCAACTCCATGCGAAACCAATGATGTAGCTTCAAATCAATGCGATGTTGAAGGTTTAGCTTCAAATCCAAGCGAATCAAATGATTTAGCTTCAAATACTTGCGATATAAGTGATATTGCTTCAAATGCAGGCGAAATAATCGAGATAGCTTCAAATCCATGCGAAACACATGATATAACTTCATATCAATGCGATGTAGATTGTTTAGCTTCTAGTCCATGCGAAACAAATGATTTAGCTCGAAATACTTGCGATATAAGTGATATAGCTTCAAATGCAGGCGAAACAAACGCGTTAGCTTCAAATCCATGCGAAACACATGATGTAGCTTCAAATCAAAGCAATGTGTAAGGTTTATTTTCAAATCAATGCGATGTATAAGGTTTAGCTTCAAATCCATGCGAAACAGATGATTTAGCTTCAAATACTTGTGATATAAGTGATATAGCTTCAAATGTTGGCGAAACAAACGAGTTAGCTACAAATCCATGCGAAACATATGATGTAGTTTCAAATCAATGCGATGTAGCTGGTTTAGATTCAAATCCATGCGAAACAAATGATTTAGCTTCAAAAACTTGCGATATAAGTAATATAGCTTCAAATGCTGGCGAAGTTAACGAGTTACCTTCTAATCCATGCGAAACACATGATGTAGCTTCAAATCAATGCGATGTAGAAGGATTAGCTTCAAATCCAAGCGAAACATATGATTTAGATTCAAATACTTGCGATATAAGTTGTCTAGCATCAAATGCTGGCGAAGTAATCGAGATAGCTTCAAATTCATGCGAAACACATGAAGTAGCTTCAAATCAATGCGATGTAGATTGTTTAGCTTCAAATCCATGCGAAACAAATGATTTAGCTTCAAATACCTGCGATATAAGTGATATAGCTTCAAATGCTGGCGAAATAAACGAGTTATCTACAAATCCATGCGTAACATATGATGTAGCTTCAAATCAATGCGATGTAGAAGGATTGGCTTCAAATCCAGGCGAAACAAATGATTTAACTTCAAATACTTGCCAAACAAACGAGTTAGCTTCAAATCCATGCGAAACACTTGATATAGCTTCAAGTCAATGCGATGTAGAAGGTTTAGCTTCAAATCCATGTGAAACAAATGATTTAGCTTCAAATACTTGCGATATAAATGATATAGCTTCAAATGCTGGCGAAACAATCGCGTTAGCTTCAAATCCATGCGATACACATGATGTAGCTTCAAATCAAAGCAATGTGTAAGGTTTAACTTCAAATCAATGCGATGTATAAGGTTTAGCCTCAAATCCATGCGAAACAAATGATTTAGCTTCAAATACTTGCGATATATGTGATATAGCTTCAAATGCTGGCGAAATAACCGAGTTAGCTTCAAATCCATGCGAAACACATGATGTAGCTTCAAATCAATGCGATGTAGATGGTTTAGAATCAAATCCATGCGAAACAAATGATTTAGTTTCAAATACTTGCGATATAAGTGCTATAGCTTCAAATGATGGCGTAATAAACGAGTAGCTTCAAATCCATGCGAAACCCATGATGTAGATTTCAAATCAATGCGATGTAGAAGGTTTAGCTTCAAATCCAGGCGAAACAAATGATTTAGCTTCAAATACTTGTCAAACAAACGAGTTAGCTTCAAATCCATGCGCAACACATGATGTAGCTTCAAATCAATGCGATGTAAAAAGATTAGCTTCAAATCCATGCAAAACACATGATGTAGCTTCAAAACAATGCGATGTATAAGGTTTAGCTTCAAATCCATGCGAAACAAATGATTTAGCTTCAAATACTTGCGATATAAGTGATATAGCTTCAAATGCTGGCGAAATAACCGAGTTAGCTTCAAATAGATGCGAAACACATGATGTAGCTTCAAATCAATGCGATGTAGATTGTTTAGCTTCAAATCAATGCGAAACACATGATGTAGCTTCAAATCAATGCGATGTAGATTGTTTAGCTTCAAATCAATGCGAAACACATGATGTAGCTTCAAATCAATGCGATGTAGAAAGATTAGCTTCAAATCCATGCGAAACACGTGATGTAGCTTCAAATCAATGCGATGTAGATTGTTTAGCTTCAAATCCAAGCGAAACAAATGATTTAGCTTCAAATACTTGCGATGTAAGTGATATAGCTTCAAATGCTGGCGAAATAACCGAATTAGCATCAAATGCATGCGAAACACATGATGTAGCTTCAAATCAATGCGATGTAGAAGTTTTGGCTTTAGATCCATGCGAAACAAAAGATTTAACTTCAAATACTTGCCATCTAAGTGGTCTAGCATCAAATGCTTGTGAAATAATCGTGTTAGCTTCAAATCCATGCGAAAAACATGATGTAGCTTCAAATCAAAGCGATGTAGAAGGTTTAGCTTCATATACATGTGTAGCAAGTGATTTAACTTCAAATACTTGCGATATAAGTGGTCTAGCATCAAAAGCTGGCGAAATAATCGAAATAGCTTCAAATCCATGCGAAACACATGATGTAGCTTCAAATCAATGCGATGTAGAAGGTTTAGCTTCAAATCCATGCGAAACAAATGATTTAGCTTCAAATACTTGCGATGTACGTGATATGGCTTCAATTGCAGGCGAAACGAACGAGATAGCTTCAAATCAATGCGAAACAAATGGTTTAGCTTCAAAACCATGCGAATCACATAATTTCGCTTCAAATTCATGTGAAACACATGGTTTAGCTTCGTATTCATGAGAAACAAATGATTTAGTTTCAAATACTTGTGATATAAGTGATATAGTTTCAAATGCAGGCGAAACGAACGCTTGAGCTTCAAATCCATGCGAATCAAATAATTTAGCTTCAAATTCATGCGAAACACATGGTTTAACTTCAAATTCATGCGAAACAAATGATTTATTTTCAAATACTTGCGATATAAGTGATATAGCTTCAAATGCTGGCGAAATAAACGAGTAGCTTCAAATCCATGCGAAACCCACGATGTAGCTTCAAATCAATGCGAAACACATGATATACCTTCATATCAATGCGATGTAGGTTGTTTAGCTTCAAGTCCATGCGAAACAAATGATGAAGCTTCAAATACTTGCGATATAAGTGATATAGCTTCAAATGCAGGCGAAACGAACGAGTTAGCTTCAAATCAATGCGAAACACATGATATCCCTTCATATCAATGCGATGTAGATTGTTTAGCTTCAAGTCCATGCGAAACAAATGATGTAGCTTCAAATACTTGCGATATAATTGATATAGCTTCAAATGCAGGCGAAACAAACGCTTTAGCTTCAAATCCACGCGAATCACATAATTTCGCTTCAAATTCATGAGAAACACATGGTTTAGCTTCGTATTCATGCGAAACAAATGATTTAGTTTCAAATACTTGCGATATAAGTGATATAGCTTCAAATGCAGGCGAAACAAACGCTTTAGCTTCAAATCCATGCGAATCAAATAATTTAGCTTCAAATTCATGAGAATCACATGGTTTAGCTTCAAATTCATGCGAAACAAATGATTTATTTTCAAATACTTGCGATATAAGTGATATAGCTTCAAATGCTGGCGAAATAAACGAGTTACATTCAAATCCATGCGATGTAGAAGGTTTAGCTTCACATCCATGCGAATCAAATGATTTAGCATCAAATACTTGCGATATAAGTGATATAGTTTCAAATGCTGGCGAAATAATCGAGGTAGCTTCAAATCCATGCGAAACATATGATGTAGCTTCAAATCAATGCGATGTATAAGGTTTAGCTTCAAACCCAAGCGAAACAAACGATTTAGCTTCAAATACTAGCGATATAAGTGATATAGCTTCAAATGCTGGCGAAATAATCGAGATAGCTTCAACTCCATGCGAAACCAATGATGTAGCTTCAAATCAATGCGATGTTGAAGGTTTAGCTTCAAATCCAAGCGAATCAGATGATTTAGCTTCAAATACTTGCGATATAAGTGATATTGCTTCAATGCATGCGAAATAATCGAGATAGCTTCAAATCCATGCGAAACACATGATATACATTCATATCAATGCGATGTAGATTGTTTAGCTTCAAATCCATGCGAAACAAATGATTTAGCTTGAAATACTTGCGATATAAGTGATATAGCTTCAAATGCAGGCGAAACAATCGCGTTAGCTTCAAATCCATGCGATACACATGATGTAGCTTCAAATCAAAGCAATGTGTAAGGTTTAACTTCAAATCAATGCGATGTATAAGGTTTAGCTTCAAATCCATGCGAAACAAATGATTTAGCTTCAAATACTTGCGATATATGTGATATAGCTTCAAATGCTGGCGAAATAACCGAGTTAGCTTCAAATCCATGCGAAACACATGATGTAGCTTCAAATCAATGCGATGTAGATGGTTTAGAATCAAATCCATGCGAAACAAATGATTTAGTTTCAAATACTTGCGATATAAGTGCTATAGCTTCAAATGATGGCGTAATAAACGAGTAGCTTCAAATCCATGCGAAACCCATGATGTAGATTTCAAATCAATGCGATGTAGAAGGTTTAGCTTCAAATCCAGGCGAAACAAATGATTTAGCTTCAAATACTTGTCAAACAAACGAGTTAGCTTCAAATCCATGCGCAACACATGATGTAGCTTCAAATCAATGCGATGTAAAAAGATTAGCTTCAAATCCATGCAAAACACATGATGTAGCTTCAAAACAATGCGATGTATAAGGTTTAGCTTCAAATCCATGCGAAACAAATGATTTAGCTTCAAATACTTGCGATATAAGTGATATAGCTTCAAATGCTGGCGAAATAACCGAGTTAGCTTCAAATAGATGCGAAACACATGATGTAGCTTCAAATCAATGCGATGTAGATTGTTTAGCTTCAAATCAATGCGAAACACATGATGTAGCTTCAAATCAATGCGATGTAGATTGTTTAGCTTCAAATCAATGCGAAACACATGATGTAGCTTCAAATCAATGCGATGTAGAAAGATTAGCTTCAAATCCATGCGAAACACGTGATGTAGCTTCAAATCAATGCGATGTAGATTGTTTAGCTTCAAATCCAAGCGAAACAAATGATTTAGCTTCAAATACTTGCGATGTAAGTGATATAGCTTCAAATGCTGGCGAAATAACCGAATTAGCATCAAATGCATGCGAAACACATGATGTAGCTTCAAATCAATGCGATGTAGAAGTTTTGGCTTCAGATCCATGCGAAACAAATGATTTAACTTCAAATACTTGCCATCTAAGTGGTCTAGCATCAAATGCTTGTGAAATAATCGTGTTAGCTTCAAATCCATGCGAAAAACATGATGTAGCTTCAAATCAAAGCGATGTAGAAGGTTTAGCTTCATATACATGTGTAGCAAGTGATTTAACTTCAAATACTTGCGATATAAGTGGTCTAGCATCAAAAGCTGGCGAAATAATCGAAATAGCTTCAAATCCATGCGAAACACATGATGTAGCTTCAAATCAATGCGATGTAGAAGGTTTAGCTTCAAATCCATGCGAAACAAATGATTTAGCTTCAAATACTTGCGATGTACGTGATATGGCTTCAATTGCAGGCGAAACGAACGAGATAGCTTCAAATCAATGCGAAACAAATGGTTTAGCTTCAAAACCATGCGAATCACATAATTTCGCTTCAAATTCATGTGAAACACATGGTTTAGCTTCGTATTCATGAGAAACAAATGATTTAGTTTCAAATACTTGTGATATAAGTGATATAGTTTCAAATGCAGGCGAAACGAACGCTTGAGCTTCAAATCCATGCGAATCAAATAATTTAGCTTCAAATTCATGCGAAACACATGGTTTAACTTCAAATTCATGCGAAACAAATGATTTATTTTCAAATACTTGCGATATAAGTGATATAGCTTCAAATGCTGGCGAAATAAACGAGTAGCTTCAAATCCATGCGAAACCCACGATGTAGCTTCAAATCAATGCGAAACACATGATATACCTTCATATCAATGCGATGTAGGTTGTTTAGCTTCAAGTCCATGCGAAACAAATGATGAAGCTTCAAATACTTGCGATATAAGTGATATAGCTTCAAATGCAGGCGAAACGAACGAGTTAGCTTCAAATCAATGCGAAACACATGATATCCCTTCATATCAATGCGATGTAGATTGTTTAGCTTCAAGTCCATGCGAAACAAATGATGTAGCTTCAAATACTTGCGATATAATTGATATAGCTTCAAATGCAGGCGAAACAAACGCTTTAGCTTCAAATCCACGCGAATCACATAATTTCGCTTCAAATTCATGAGAAACACATGGTTTAGCTTCGTATTCATGCGAAACAAATGATTTAGTTTCAAATACTTGCGATATAAGTGATATAGCTTCAAATGCAGGCGAAACAAACGCTTTAGCTTCAAATCCATGCGAATCAAATAATTTAGCTTCAAATTCATGAGAATCACATGGTTTAGCTTCAAATTCATGCGAAACAAATGATTTATTTTCAAATACTTGCGATATAAGTGATATAGCTTCAAATGCTGGCGAAATAAACGAGTTACATTAAAATCCATGCGATGTAGAAGGTTTAGCTTCACATCCATGCGAATCAAATGATTTAGCATCAAATACTTGCGATATAAGTGATATAGTTTCAAATGCTGGCGAAATAATCGAGGTAGCTTCAAATCCATGCGAAACATATGATGTAGCTTCAAATCAATGCGATGTATAAGGTTTAGCTTCAAACCCAAGCGAAACAAACGATTTAGCTTCAAATACTAGCGATATAAGTGATATAGCTTCAAATTCTGGCGACATAATCGAGTTAGCTTCAACTCCATGCGAAACCAATGATGTAGCTTCAAATCAATGCGATGTAGAAGGATTAGCTTCAAATCCATGCGAAACAAATGATTTAGCTTCAAATACTTGCGATATAAGTGATAGAGTTTCAAAAAATGGCGAAATAAACGTGTTAGCTTCAAATCCATGCCAAACACATGACGTAGCTTCAAATCAATGCGGTGTAGAAGGTTTGGCTTCAAATCCATGCGAAACATATGCTGTAGCTTCAAATCAATGCGATGTATAAGGTTTAGCTTCAAACCCAAGCGAAACAAATGATTTAGCTTCAAATACTTGCGATATAAGTGATATAGCTTCAAATTCTGGCGAAATAATCGAGTTAGCTTCAACTCCATGCGAAACCAATGATGTAGCTTCAAATCAATGCGATGTTGAAGATTTAGCTTCAAATCCACGCGAAACAAATGATTTATCTTCAAATACTTGCGATATAAGTGATATAGACTCAAATGCTGGCGAAATAAACGAGTTACCTTCAAATCCATGCGAAACACTTGATATAGCATCAAATCAATGCGATGTAGATTGTTTAACTTCAAATCCATGCAAAACAAATGATTTAACTTCAAATACTTGCGATATAAGTGATATAGCTTCAAAAGCTGGCGAAATAATCGAGATAGTTTCAAATTCATGCGATACACATGATGTAGCTTCAAATCAATGCGATGTATAATGTTTAGCTTCAAATCCATGCGAAACAAATGATTTATCTTCAAATACTTGCGATATAAGTGATATAGACTCAAATGCTGGCGAAATAAACGAGTTACCTTCAAATCCATGCGAAACACATGATGTAGCTTCAATTCAATGCGATGTAGAAGGTTTGGATTCAGATCCATGCGAAACAAATGATTTAGCTTCAAATACTTGCGATATAAGTGATATAGCTTCAAAAGCTGGCGAAATAATCGAGATAGCTTCAAATGCATGCGATACACATGATGTG
Organism: Megalopta genalis; assembly: GCF_051020955.1. Classification (NCBI taxonomy): domain Eukaryota; kingdom Metazoa; phylum Arthropoda; class Insecta; order Hymenoptera; family Halictidae; genus Megalopta; species Megalopta genalis. The sequence goes on from NW_027477172.1 coordinate 55,027, forward strand.
GCTTCAAATCAATGCGATGTATAATGTTTAGCTTCAAATCCATGCGAAACAAATGATTTATCTTCAAATACTTGCGATATAAGTGATATAGACTCAAATGCTGGCGAAATAAACGAGTTGCCTTCAAATCCATGCGAAACACATGATGTAGCTTCAATTCAATGCGATGTAGAAGGTTTGGATTCAGATCCATGCGAAACAAATGATTTAGCTTCAAATACTTGCGATATAGGTGATATAGCTTCAAATTCTGGCGAAATAATCGAGTTAGCTTCAACTCCATGCGAAACCAATGATGTAGCTTCATATCAATGCGATGTTGAAGATTTAACTTCAAATCCATGTGTAGCAAGCGATTTAACTTCAAATACTTGCGATATAAGTGATATAGCTTCAAAAGCTGGCGAAATAATCGAGATAGCTTCAAATGCATACGATACACATGATGTAGCTACAAATCAATGCGATGTATAATGTTTAGCTTCAAATCCATGCGAAACAAATGATTTAGCTTCAATTACTTGCGATATAAGTGATATAGCATCAGATGCCAGCGAAATATACGAGTTGAATTCAAATCCATGCGAAACACATGATGTAGCTTCAAATCAATGCGATGTTGAAGGATTAGCTACAAAACCACGCGAAACAAATGATTTATTTTCAAATACTTGCGATATAAGTGATATAGCAACAGATGCTAGCGAAATAAACGAGTTAGCTTCAAATCCATGCGAAACACATGATGGAGCTTCAAATCAATGCTATGTTGAAGGTTTTGCTTCAAATCCACGGGAAACAAATGATTTAGCTTGAAATACTTGCGATATAAGTGATATAGCTTCAAATGCTGGCGAAATAAACGAATTAGTTTCAAATCCACGCGGAACACATGATGTAGCTTCAAATCAATGCGATGTATAAGGTTTAGCTTCAAATCCATGCGAAACAAATGATTTAGCTTGAAATACTTGCGATATAAGTGATATAGCTTCAAATGCTGGCGAAATAAACGAATTAGTTTCAAATCCACGCGGAACACATGATGTAGCTTCAAATCAATGCGATGTATAAGGTTTAGCTTCAAATCCATGCGAAACAAATGATTTAGCTTCAAATACTTGCGATATAAGTGATATAGCTTCAAATGCTGGCGAAATAATCGAGATAGCTTCAACTCCATGCGAAACCAATGATATACCTTCATATCAATGCGATGTAGATTGTTTAGCTTCAAATCCATGCGAAACAAATGATTTAGGTTGAAATACTTGCGATATAAGTGATATAGCTTCAAATGAGGGCGAAACAATCGCGTTAGCTTCAAATCCATGCGATACAAATGATGTAGCTTCAAATCAAAGCAATGTGTAAGGTTTAACTTCAAATCAATGCGATGTATAAGGTTTAGCTTCAAATCCATGCGAAACAAATGATTTAGCTTCAAATACTTGCGATATATGTGATATAGCTTCAAATGCTGGCGAAATAACCGAGTTAGCTTCAAATCCATGCGAAACACATGATGGAGCTTCAAATCAATGCTATGTTGAAGGTTTTGCTTCAAATCCACGGGAAACAAATGATTTAGCTTGAAATACTTGCGATATAAGTGATATAGCTTCAAATGCTGGCGAAATAAACGAATTAGTTTCAAATCCACGCGGAACACATGATGTAGCTTCAAATCAATGCGATGTATAAGGTTTAGCTTCAAATCCATGCGAAACAAATGATTTAGCTTCAAATACTTGCGATATAAGTGATATAGCTTCAAATGCTGGCGAAATAATCGAGATAGCTTCAACTCCATGCGAAACCAATGATGTAGCTTCAAATCAATGCGATGTTGAAGGTTTAGCTTCAAATCCAAGCGAATCAGATGATTTAGCTTCAAATACTTGCGATATAAGTGATATTGCTTCAATGCATGCGAAATAATCGAGTTAGCTTCAAATCCATGCGAAACACATGATGGAGCTTCAAATCAATGCTATGTTGAAGGTTTTGCTTCAAATCCACGCGAAACAAATGATTTACCTTCAAATACTTGCGATATAAGTGATATAGCTTCAAATGCTGGCGAAATAATCGAGTTAGCTTCAACTCCATGCGAAACCAATGATGTAGCTTCAAATCAATGCGATGTTGAAGGTTTAGCTTCAAATCCAAGCGAATCAAATGATTTAGCTTCAAATACTTGCGATATAAGTGATATTGCTTCAAATGCAGGCGAAATAATCGAGATAGCTTCAAATCCATGCGAAACACATGATATAACTTCATATCAATGCGATGTAGATTGTTTAGCTTCTAGTCCATGCGAAACAAATGATTTAGCTCGAAATACTTGCGATATAAGTGATATAGCTTCAAATGCTGGCGAAACAAACGAGTTAGCTACAAGTCCATGCGAAACATATGATGTAGTTTCAAATCAATGCGATGTAGCTGGTTTAGATTCAAATCCATGCGAAACAAATGATTTAGCTTCAAAAACTTGCGATATAAGTAATATAGCTTCAAATGCTGGCGAAGTTAACGAGTTACCTTCTAATCCATGCGAAACACATGATGTAGCTTCAAATCAATGCGATGTAGAAGGATTAGCCTCAAATCCAAGCGAAACATATGATTTAACTTCAAATACTTGCCAAACAAACGAGTTAGCTTCAAATCCATGCGAAACACTTGATATAGCTTCAAGTCAATGCGATGTAGAAGGTTTAGCTTCAAATCCATGTGAAACAAATGATTTAGCTTCAAATACTTGCGATATAAATGATATAGCTTCAAATGCTGGCGAAACGAACGAGTTAGCTTCAAATCCATGCGAAACACATGATGTAGCTTCAAATCAATGCGATGTAGAAGGTTTGGCTTCAGATCCATGCGAAACAAATGATTTAGCTTCAAATACTTGCGATATAAGTGATATAGCTTCAAATGCTGGCGAAATAACCGAGTTAGCTTCAAATCCATGCGAAACACATGATGTAGCTTTAAATCAATGCTATGTTGAAGGTTTTGCTTCAAATCCACGGGAAACAAATGATTCAGCTTCAAATACTTGCGATATAAGTGATATAGTTTCAAATGCTGGCGAAATAACCGAGTTAGCTTCAAATCCATGCGAAACATATGCTGTAGCTTCAAATCAATGCGATGTATAAGGTTTAGCTTCAAACCCAAGCGAAACAAATTATTTAGCTTCAAATACTTGCGATATAAGTGATATAGCTTCAAATGCAGGCGAAACAAACGCGTTAGCTACAAATCCATGCGAAACATATGATGTAGTTTCAAATCAATGCGATGTAGTTGGTTTAGATTCACATCCATGACAAACAAATGATTTAGCTTCAAAAACTTGCGATATAAGTGATATAGCTTGAAATGCTGGCGAAGTAAACGAGTTAGCTTCTAATCCATGCGAAACACATGATGTAGCTTCAAATCAATGCGATGTAGAAGGATTAGCTTCAAATCCATGCGAAACAAATGATTTAGCTTCAAATTCTTGCGATATATGTGATATAGTTTCAAAAAATGGCTAAATATTCGAGTTAGCTTCAAATCCATGCCAAACACATGATGTAGCTTCAAATCAATGCCATGTAGCTGGTTTAGATTCAAATCCATGCGAAACAAATGATTTAGCTTCAAATACTTGCGATATAAGTGATATTGCTTCAAATGCAGGCGAAATAATCGAGATAGCTTCAAATCCATGCGAAACACATGATATACCTTCATATCAATGCGATGTAGATTGTTTAGCTTCAAATCCATGTGAAACACATGATGTAGCTTCAAATCAATGCGATGTAGCTGGTTTAGATTCAAATCCATGCGAAACAAATGATTTAGCTTCAATTACTTGCGATATAAGTGATATAGCATCAGATGCCAGCGAAATATACGAGTTACATTCAAATCCATGCGAAACACATGATGTAGCTTCAAATCAATGCGATGTAGAAGGTTTAGCTTCAAATCCATGCGAAAGAAATGCTTTAGCTTCAAATACTTGCGATATAAGTGATGTAGCTTCAAATGCAGGCGAAATAAACGAGTTAGCTTCCAATCCATGTGGAACACATGATGTAGCTTCAAATCAATGCGATGTATAAGGTTTAGCTTCAAATCCATGCGAAACAAATGATTTAGCTTGAAATACTTGCGATATAAGTGATATAGCTTCAAATGCTGGCGAAATAAACGAATTAGTTTCAAACCCACGCGGAACACATGATGTAGCTTCAAATCAATGCGATGTATAAGGTTTAGCTTCAAATCCATGCGAAACAAATGATTTAGCTTCAAATACTTGCGATATAAGTGATATAGCTTCAAATGCTGGCGAAATAATCGAGATAGCTTCAACTCCATGCGAAACCAATGATGTAGCTTCAAATCAATGCGATGTTGAAGGTTTAGCTTCAAATCCAAGCGAATCAGATGATTTAGCTTCAAATACTTGCGATATAAGTGATATTGCTTCAATGCATGCGAAATAATCGAGATAGCTTCAAATCCATGCGAAACACATGATATACATTCATATCAATGCGATGTAGATTGTTTAGCTTCAAATCCATGCGAAACAAATGATTTAGCTTGAAATACTTGCGATATAAGTGATATAGCTTCAAATGCAGGCGAAACAATCGCGTTAGCTTCAAATCCATGCGATACACATGATGTAGCTTCAAATCAAAGCAATGTGTAAGGTTTAACTTCAAATCAATGCGATGTATAAGGTTTAGCTTCAAATCCATGCGAAACAAATGATTTAGCTTCAAATACTTGCGATATATGTGATATAGCTTCAAATGCTGGCGAAATAACCGAGTTAGCTTCAAATCCATGCGAAACACATGATATAACTTCATATCAATGCGATGTAGATTGTTTAGCTTCTAGTCCATGCGAAACAAATGATTTAGCTCGAAATACTTGCGATATAAGTGATATAGCTTCAAATGCAGGCGAAACAAACGCGTTAGCTTCAAATCCATGCGAAACACATGATGTAGCTTCAAATCAAAGCAATGTGTAAGGTTTATTTTCAAATCAATGCCATGTATAAGGTTTAGCTTCAAATCCATGCGAAACAGATGATTTAGCTTCAAATCAATGCGATGTAGATTGCTTAGCTTCAAATCCACGCGGAACATACGATTTAGCTTCAGATACTTGCGATATATGTGATATAGCTTCAAATGCTGGCGAAATAGTCGAGTTGGCTTCAAATCCATGCGAAACACATGATGTAGCTTCAAATGAATGCGATGTTGAAGATTTAGCTTCAAATCCACGCGAAACAAATGATTTAGCTTCAAATACTTGCGATATAAGTTGTCTAGCATCAAATGCTGGCGAAGTAATCGTGTTAGCTTCAAATCGAAGCGAAACACATGATATAGCTTCAAATCAATGCGATGTAGATTGTTTAGCTTCAAATCCATGTGAATCACATGATGTAGCTTCAAATCAATGCGATGTAGCTGGTTTAGATTCAAATCCATGCGAAACAAATGATTTAGTTTCAAATACTTACGATATAAGTGATATTGCGTCAAATGCAGGCGAAATAATCGAGATAGCTTCAAATCCATGCGAAACACATGATATGCCTTCATATCAATGCGATGTAGATTGTTTAGCTTCAAATCCATGTGAAACACATGATGTAGCTTCAAATCAATGCGATGTAGATTGCTTAGCTTCAAATCCACGCGGAACATACGATTTAGCTTCAGATACTTGCGATATATGTGATATAGCTTCAAATGCTGGCGAAATAGTCGAGTTGGCTTCAAATCCATGCGAAACACATGATGTAGCTTCAAATGAATGCGATGTTGAAGATTTAGCTTCAAATCCACGCGAAACAAATGATTTAGCTTCAAATACTTGCGATATAAGTTGTCTAGCATCAAATGCTGGCGAAGTAATCGTGTTAGCTTCAAATCGAAGCGAAACACATGATATAGCTTCAAATCAATGCGATGTAGAAGGTTTAGCTTCAAATCCATGCGATACACATGATGTAGCTTCAAATCAAAGCAATGTGTAAGGTTTAACTTCAAATCAATGCGATGTATAAGGTTTAGCTTCAAATCCATGCGAAACAAATGATTTAGCTTCAAATACTTGCGATATATGTGATATAGCTTCAAATGCTGGCGAAATAACCGAGTTAGCTTCAAATCCATGCGAAACACATGATATAACTTCATATCAATGCGATGTAGATTGTTTAGCTTCTAGTCCATGCGAAACAAATGATTTAGCTCGAAATACTTGCGATATAAGTGATATAGCTTCAAATGCAGGCGAAACAAACGCGTTAGCTTCAAATCCATGCGAAACACATGATGTAGCTTCAAATCAAAGCAATGTGTAAGGTTTATTTTCAAATCAATGCCATGTATAAGGTTTAGCTTCAAATCCATGCGAAACAGATGATTTAGCTTCAAATCAATGCGATGTAGATTGCTTAGCTTCAAATCCACGCGGAACATACGATTTAGCTTCAGATACTTGCGATATATGTGATATAGCTTCAAATGCTGGCGAAATAGTCGAGTTGGCTTCAAATCCATGCGAAACACATGATGTAGCTTCAAATGAATGCGATGTTGAAGATTTAGCTTCAAATCCACGCGAAACAAATGATTTAGCTTCAAATACTTGCGATATAAGTTGTCTAGCATCAAATGCTGGCGAAGTAATCGTGTTAGCTTCAAATCGAAGCGAAACACATGATATAGCTTCAAATCAATGCGATGTAGATTGTTTAGCTTCAAATCCATGTGAATCACATGATGTAGCTTCAAATCAATGCGATGTAGCTGGTTTAGATTCAAATCCATGCGAAACAAATGATTTAGCTTCAAATACTTGCGATATAAGTGATATTGCGTCAAATGCAGGCGAAATAATCGAGATAGCTTCAAATCCATGCGAAACACATGATATGCCTTCATATCAATGCGATGTAGATTGTTTAGCTTCAAATCCATGTGAAACACATGATGTAGCTTCAAATCAATGCGATGTAGATTGCTTAGCTTCAAATCCACGCGGAACATACGATTTAGCTTCAGATACTTGCGATATATGTGATATAGCTTCAAATGCTGGCGAAATAGTCGAGTTGGCTTCAAATCCATGCGAAACACATGATGTAGCTTCAAATGAATGCGATGTTGAAGATTTAACTTCAAATCCACGCGAAACAAATGATTTAGCTTCAAATACTTGCGATATAAGTTGTCTAGCATCAAATGCTGGCGAAGTAATCGTGTTAGCTTCAAATCGAAGCGAAACACATGATATAGCTTCAAATCAATGCGATGTAGAAGGTTTAGCTTCAAATCCATGCGAAACAAATGATTTAGCTTCAAATACTTGCGATATAAGTGGTATAGCTTCAAAAGCTGGAGAAATAACCGAGTTAGCTTCTAATGCATGCGAAAGACATGATGTAGCGTCAAATCAATGCGAAGTAGAAGGTTTAGCTTCAAATCCATGTGAAACAAATGATTTATCTTCAAATACTTGCGATATAGGTGACATAGCTTCAAATTCTGGCGAAATAGTCGAGTTAGCTTCAACTCCATGCGAAACCAATGATGTAGCTTCATATCAATGCGATGTTGAAGGTTTAACTTCTAATCCATGTGTAGCAAGCGATTTAACTTCAAATACTTGCGATATAAGTTGTCTAGCGTCAAATGCTGGCGAAATAATGGAGTTAGCTTCAAATCCATGCGAATCACATGACGTAGCTTCAAATCAATGCTATGTAGGAGGTTTATCTTCAAATCCATGCGAATCAAATGATTTAGCTTCAACTACTTGCGATATAAGTGATATAGCTTCAAATGCTGGAGAAATAACCGAGTTAGCTTGAAATGCATGCGAAACACATGATGTAGGTTCAAATCAAAGCGACGTAGAAGGATTAGTTTCAAATCCATGTCAAAGAAATGATTTTGATTCAAATACTTGTGATTTAATTGATATAGCTTCAAATGCATGCGAAACAAACGCTTTAACTTCAAATCCATGCGAATCACATAATTTAGCTTCATATTCGTGCGAAACACATGGTTTAGCCTCAAATTCATGCGAAACAAATGATTTAGTTTCAAATATTTGCGATATAAGTGATATAGCTTCAAATGCTGGCGAAATAAACGAGATAGCTTCAAATCCATGCGAAACATATGCTGTAGCTTCAAATCAATGCGATGTAGAAGGTTTGGATTCAGATCCATGCGAAACAAATGATTTTGCTTCAAATACTTGCGATATAAGTGATATAGCTTCAAATGCTGGCGAAATAACCGAGTTAGCTTCAAATGCATGCGAAAGACATGATGTAGCGTCAAATCAAAGCGATGTATAATGTTTAGCTTCAAATCCATGCGAAACAAATGATGTAGCTTCAAATCAATGCGATGTAGCTGGTTTAGATTCAAATCCATGCGAAACAAATGATTTAGCTTCAAATACTTGCGATATAAGTGATATTGCGTCAAATGCAGGCGAAATAATCGAGATAGCTTCAAATCCATGCGAAACACATGATATGCCTTCATATCAATGCGATGTAGATTGTTTAGCTTCAAATCCATGTGAAACACATGATGTAGCTTCAAATCAATGCGATGTAGATTGCTTAGCTTCAAATCCACGCGGAACATACGATTTAGCTTCAGATACTTGCGATATATGTGATATAGCTTCAAATGCTGGCGAAATAGTCGAGTTGGCTTCAAATCCATGCGAAACACATGATGTAGCTTCAAATGAATGCGATGTTGAAGATTTAGCTTCAAATCCACGCGAAACAAATGATTTAGCTTCAAATACTTGCGATATAAGTTGTCTAGCATCAAATGCTGGCGAAGTAATCGTGTTAGCTTCAAATCGAAGCGAAACACATGATATAGCTTCAAATCAATGCGATGTAGATTGTTTAGCTTCAAATCCATGTGAATCACATGATGTAGCTTCAAATCAATGCGATGTAGCTGGTTTAGATTCAAATCCATGCGAAACAAATGATTTAGCTTCAAATACTTGCGCATTAAGTGATATTGCGTCAAATGCAGGCGAAATAATCGAGATAGCTTCAAATCCATGCGAAACACATGATATGCCTTCATATCAATACGATGTAGATTGTTTAGCTTCAAATCCATGTGAAACACATGATGTAGCTTCAAATCAATGCGATGTAGATTGCTTAGCTTCAAATCCACGCGGAACATACGATTTAGCTTCAGATACTTGCGATATATGTGATATAGCTTCAAATGCTGGCGAAATAGTCGAGTTGGCTTCAAATCCATGCGAAACACATGATGTAGCTTCAAATGAATGCGATGTTGAAGATTTAGCTTCAAATCCACGCGAAACAAATGATTTAGCTTCAAATACTTGCGATATAAGTTGTCTAGCATCAAATGCTGGCGAAGTAATCGTGTTAGCTTCAAATCGAAGCGAAACACATGATATAGCTTCAAATCAATGCGATGTAGAAGGTTTAGCTTCAAATCCATGCGAAACAAATGATTTAGCTTCAAATACTTGCGATATAAGTGATATAGCTTCAAAAGCTGGAGAAATAACCGAGTTAGCTTCAAATGCATGCGAAAGACATGATGTAGCGTCAAATCAATGCGAAGTAGAAGGTTTAGCTTCAAATCCATGTGAAACAAATGATTTATCTTCAAATACTTGCGATATAGGTGACATAGCTTCAAATTCTGGCGAAATAGTCGAGTTAGCTTCAACTCCATGCGAAACCAATGATGTAGCTTCATATCAATGCGATGTTGAAGGTTTAACTTCTAATCCATGTGTAGCAAGCGATTTAACTTCAAATACTTGCGATATAAGTTGTCTAGCGTCAAATGCTGGCGAAATAATGGAGTTAGCTTCAAATCCATGCGAATCACATGACGTAGCTTCAAATCAATGCTATGTAGGAGGTTTATCTTCAAATCCATGCGAATCAAATGATTTAGCTTCAACTACTTGCGATATAAGTGATATAGCTTCAAATGCTGGAGAAATAACCGAGTTAGCTTGAAATCCATGCGAAACATATGCTGTAGCTTCAAATCAATGCGATGTAGAAGGTTTGGATTCAGATCCATGCGAAACAAATGATTTTGCTTCAAATACTTGCGATATAAGTGATATAGCTTCAAATGCTGGCGAAATAACCGAGTTAGCTTCAAATGCATGCGAAAGACATGATGTAGCGTCAAATCAATGCGATGTATAATGTTTAGCTTCAAATCCATGCGAAACAAATGATTTAGCTTCAATTACTTGCGATATAAGTGATTTAGATTCAAATGCTGGCGAAATAAACGAGTTACCTTCAAATCCATGCGAAACACTTGATATAGCTTCAAATCAATGCGACGTAGAAGGTTTAGCTTCAAATCCATGTGAAACAAATGATTTAGCTTCAAATACTTGCGATATAAGTGATATAGCTTCAAATGCTGGCGAAGTAAACGAGTTAGCTTCTAATCCATGCGAAACACATGATGTAGCTTCAAATCAATGCGATGTAGAAGGATTAGCTTCAAATCCACGCGAAACAAATGATTTAGCTTCAAATACTTGCGATATAAGTTGTCTAGCATCAAATGCTGGCGAAGTAATCGTGTTAGCTTCAAATCGAAGCGAAACACATGATATAGCTTCAAATCAATGCGATGTAGAAGGTTTAGCTTCGAATCCATGCGAAACAAATGATTTAACTTCAAATACTTGCGATATAAGTGATATAGCTTCAAAAGCTGGCGAAATAATCGAAATAGTTTCAAATGCATGCGATACACATGATGTAGCTTCAAATCAATGCGATGTATAATGTTTAGCTTCAAATCCATGCGAAACAAATGTTTTATCTTCAAATACTTGCGATATAAGTGATATAGACTCAAATGCTGGCGAAATAAACGAGTTACCTTCAAATCCATGCGAAACACATGATGTAGCTTCAATTCAATGCGATGTAGAAGGTTTGGATTCAGATCCATGCGAAACAAATGATTTAGCTTCAAATACTTGCGATATAAGTGATATAGCTTCAAAAGCTGGCGAAATAATCGAGATAGCTTCAAATCCACGTGAATCACATGATGTAGCTTCAAATCAATGCGATGTAGCTGGTTTAGATTCAAATCCATGCGAAACAAATGATTTAGCTTCAAATACTTGCGATATAAGTGATATTGCGTCAAATGCAGGCGAAATAATCGAGATAGCTTCAAATCCATGCGAAACACATGATATGCCTTCATATCAATGCGATGTAGATTGTTTAGCTTCAAATCCATGTGAAACACATGATGTAGCTTCAAATCAATGCGATGTAGATTGCTTAGCTTCAAATCCACGCGGAACATACGATTTAGCTTCAGATACTTGCGATATATGTGATATAGCTTCAAATGCTGGCGAAATAGTCGATTTGGCTTCAAATCCATGCGAAACACATGATGTAGCTTCAAATGAATGCGATGTTGAAGATTTAGCTTCAAATCCACGCGAAACAAATGATTTAGCTTCAAATACTTGCGATATAAGTTGTCTAGCATCAAATGCTGGCGAAGTAATCGTGTTAGCTTCAAATCGAAGCGAAACACATGATATAGCTTCAAATCAATGCGATGTAGAAGGTTTAGCTTCAAATCCATGCGAAACAAATGATTTAGCTTCAAATACTTGCGATATAAGTGGTATAGCTTCAAAAGCTGGAGAAATAACCGAGTTAGCTTCAAATGCATGCGAAAGACATGATGTAGCGTCAAATCAATGCGAAGTAGAAGGTTTAGCTTCAAATCCATGTGAAACAAATGATTTATCTTCAAATACTTGCGATATAGGTGACATAGCTTCAAATTCTGGCGAAATAGTCGAGTTAGCTTCAACTCCATGCGAAACCAATGATGTAGCTTCATATCAATGCGATGTTGAAGGTTTAACTTCTAATCCATGTGTAGCAAGCGATTTAACTTCAAATACTTGCGATATAAGTTGTCTAGCGTCAAATGCTGGCGAAATAATGGAGTTAGCTTCAAATCCATGCGAATCACATGACGTAGCTTCAAATCAATGCTATGTAGGAGGTTTATCTTCAAATCCATGCGAATCAAATGATTTAGCTTCAACTACTTGCGATATAAGTGATATAGCTTCAAATGCTGGAGAAATAACCGAGTTAGCTTGAAATGCATGCGAAACACATGATGTAGGTTCAAATCAAAGCGACGTAGAAGGTTTGGATTCAGATCCATGCGAAACAAATGATTTTGCTTCAAATACTTGCGATATAAGTGATATAGCTTCAAATGCTGGCGAAATAACCGAGTTAGCTTCAAATGCATGCGAAAGACATGATGTAGCGTCAAATCAAAGCGATGTATAATGTTTAGCTTCAAATCCATGCGAAACAAATGATTTAGCTTCAATTACTTGCGATATAAGTGATTTAGATTCAAATGCTGGCGAAATAAACGAGTTACCTTCAAATCCATGCGAAACACTTGATATAGCTTCAAATCAATGCGACGTAGAAAGTTTAGCTTCAAATCCATGTGAAACAAATGATTTAGCTTCAAATACTTGCGATATAAGTGATATAGCTTCAAATGCTGGCGAAGTAAACGAGTTAGCTTCTAATCCATGCGAAACACATGATGTAGCTTCAAATCAATGCGATGTAGAAGGATTAGCTTCAAATCCACGCGAAACAAATGATTTAGCTTCAAATACTTGCGATATAAGTTGTCTAGCATCAAATGCTGGCGAAGTAATCGTGTTAGCTTCAAATCGAAGCGAAACACATGATATAGCTTCAAATCAATGCGATGTAGAAGGTTTAGCTTCAAATCCATGCGAAACAAATGATTTAACTTCAAATACTTGCGATATAAGTGATATAGCTTCAAAAGCTGGCGAAATAATCGAAATAGTTTCAAATGCATGCGATACACATGATGTAGCTTCAAATCAATGCGATGTATAATGTTTAGCTTCAAATCCATGCGAAACAAATGTTTTATTTTCAAATACTTGCGATATAAGTGATATAGACTCAAATGCTGGCGAAATAAACGAGTTACCTTCAAATCCATGCGAAACACATGATGTAGCTTCAATTCAATGCGATGTAGAAGGTTTGGATTCAGATCCATGCGAAACAAATGATTTAGCTTCAAATACTTGCGATATAAGTGATATAGCTTCAAAAGCTGGCGAAATAATCGAGATAGCTTCAAATGCATGCGATACACATGATGTAGCTTCAAATCAATGCGATGTATAATGTTTAGCTTCAAATCCATGCGAAACAAATGATTTATCTTCAAATACTTGCGATATAAGTGATATAGACTCAAATGCTGGCGAAATAAACGAGTTACCTTCAAATCCATGCGAAACACATGATGTAGCTTCAATTCAATGCGATGTAGAAGGTTTGGATTCAGATCCATGCGAAACAAATGATTTAGCTTCAAATACTTGCGATATAAGTGATATTGCTTCAAATGCAGGCGAAATAATCGAGATAGCATCAAATCCATGCGAAACACATGATATACCTTCATATCAATGCGATGTAGATTGTTTAGCTTCAAATCCATGTGAAACACATGATGTAGCTTCAAATCAATGCGATGTAGCTGGTTTAGATTCAAATCCATGCGAAACAAATGATTTAGCTTCAAATACTTGCGATATAAGTGATATTGCTTCAAATGCAGGCGAAATAATCGAGATAGCTTCAAATCCATGCGAAACACATGATATGCCTTCATATCAATGCGATGTAGATTGTTTAGCTTCAAATCCATGTGAAACATATGATGTAGCTTCAAATCAATGCGATGTAGATTGCTTAGCTTCAAATCCACGCGGAACATACGATTTAGCTTCAGATACTTGCGATATATGTGATATAGCTTCAAATGCTGGCGAAATAGTCGAGTTGGCTTCAAATCCATGCGAAACACATGATGTAGCTTCAAATGAATGCGATGTTGAAGATTTAGCTTCAAATCCACGCGAAACAAATGATTTAGCTTCAAATACTTGCGATATAAGTTGTCTAGCATCAAATGCTGGCGAAGTAATCGTGTTAGCTTCAAATCGAACCGAAACACATGATATAGCTTCAAATCAATGCGATGTAGATTGTTTAGCTTCAAATCCATGTGAATCACATGATGTAGCTTCAAATCAATGCGATGTAGCTGGTTTAGATTCAAATCCATGCGAAACAAATGATTTAGCTTCAAATACTTGCGATATAAGTGATATTGCGTCAAATGCAGGCGAAATAATCGAGATAGCTTCAAATCCATGCGAAACACATGATATGCCTTCATATCAATGCGATGTAGATTGTTTAGCTTCAAATCCATGTGAAACACATGATGTAGCTTCAAATCAATGCGATGTAGATTGCTTAGCTTCAAATCCACGCGGAACATACGATTTAGCTTCAGATACTTGCGATATATGTGATATAGCTTCAAATGCTGGCGAAATAGTCGAGTTGGCTTCAAATCCATGCGAAACACATGATGTAGCTTCAAATGAATGCGATGTTGAAGATTTAGCTTCAAATCCACGCGGAACATATGATTTAGCTTCAAATACTTGCGATATAAGTTGTCTAGCATCAAATGCTAGCGAAGTAATCGTGGTAGCTTCAAATCGAAGCGAAACACATGATATAGCTTCAAATCAATGCGATGTAGAAGGTTTAGCTTCAAATCCATGCGAATCAAATGATTTAGCTTCAACTACTTGCGATATAAGTGATATAGCTTCAAATGCTGGAGAAATAACCGAGTTAGCTTGAAATGCATGCGAAACACATGATGTAGGTTCAAATCAAAGCGACGTAGAAGGATTAGTTTCAAATCCATGTCAAAGAAATGATTTTGATTCAAATACTTGTGATTTAATTGATATAGCTTCAAATGCATGCGAAACAAACGCTTTAACTTCAAATCCATGCGAATCACATAATTTAGCTTCATATTCGTGCGAAACACATGGTTTAGCCTCAAATTCATGCGAAACAAATGATTTAGTTTCAAATATTTGCGATATAAGTGATATAGCTTCAAATGCTGGCGAAATAAACGAGATAGCTTCAAATCCATGCGAAACATATGCTGTAGCTTCAAATCAATGCGATGTAGAAGGTTTGGATTCAGATCCATGCGAAACAAATGATTTTGCTTCAAATACTTGCGATATAAGTGGTATAGCTTCAAATGCTGGCGAAATAACCGAGTTAGCTTCAAATGCATGCGAAAGACATGATGTAGCGTCAAATCAATGCGATGTATAATGTTTAGCTTCAAATCCATGCGAAACAAATGATTTAGCTTCAATTACTTGCGATATAAGTGATTTAGATTCAAATGCTGGCGAAATAAACGAGTTACCTTCAAATCCATGCGAAACACTTGATATAGCTTCAAATCAATGCGACGTAGAAGGTTTAGCTTCAAATCCATGTGAAACAAATGATTTAGCTTCAAATACTTGCGATATAAGTGATATAGCTTCAAATGCTGGCGAAGTAAACGAGTTAGCTTCTAATCCATGCGAAACACATGATGTAGCTTCAAATCAATGCGATGTAGAAGGATTAGCTTCAAATCCACGCGAAACAAATGATTTAGCTTCAAATACTTGCGATATAAGTTGTCTAGCATCAAATGCTGGCGAAGTAATCGTGTTAGCTTCAAATCGAAGCGAAACACATGATATAGCTTCAAATCAATGCGATGTAGAAGGTTTAGCTTCAAATCCATGCGAAACAAATGATTTAACTTCAAATACTTGCGATATAAGTGATATAGCTTCAAAAGCAGGCGAAATAATCGAAATAGTTTCAAATGCATGCGATACACATGATGTAGCTTCAAATCAATGCGATGTATAATGTTTAGCTTCAAATCCATGCGAAACAAATGTTTTATCTTCAAATACTTGCGATATAAGTGATATAGACTCAAATGCTGGCGAAATAAACGAGTTACCTTCAAATCCATGCGAAACACATGATGTAGCTTCAATTCAATGCGATGTAGAAGGTTTGGATTCAGATCCATGCGAAACAAATGATTTAGCTTCAAATACTTGCGATATAAGTGATATAGCTTCAAAAGCTGGCGAAATAATCGAGATAGCTTCAAATGCATGCGATACACATGATGTAGCTTCAAATCAATGCGATGTATAATGTTTAGCTTCAAATCCATGCGAAACAAATGATTTATCTTCAAATACTTGCGACATAAGTGATATAGACTCAAATGCTGGCGAAATAAAGGAGTTACCATCAAATCCATGCGAAACACATGATGTAGCTTCAATTCAATGCGATGTAGAAGGTTTGGATTCAGATCCATGCGAAACAAATGATTTAGCTTCAAATACTTGCGATATAAGTGATATAGCTTCAAAAGCTGGCGAAATAACCGAGTTAGCTTCAAATGCATGCGAAAGACATGATGTAGCGTCAAATCAATGCGAAGTAGAAGGTTTAGCTTCAAATCCAGGCGAAACAAATGATTTAACTTCAAATACTTGCCAAACAAACGAGTTAGCTTCAAATCCATGCGAAACACTTGATATAGCTTCAAATCAATGCGATGTAGAAGGTTTAGCTTCAAATCCATGTGAAACAAATGATTTAGCTTCAAATACTTGCGATATAAATGATATAGCTTCAAATGCTGGCGAAACGAACGAGTTAGCTTCAAATCCATGCGAAACACATGATGTAGCTTCAAATCAATGCGATGTAGAAGGTTTGGCTTCAGATCCATGCGAAACAAATGATTTAGCTTCAAATACTTGCGATATAAGTGATATAGCTTCAAATGCTGGCGAAATAACCGAGTTAGCTTCAAATCCATGCGAAACACATGATGTAGCTTCAAATCAATGCTATGTTGAAGGTTTTGCTTCAAATCCACGGGAAACAAATGATTTAGCTTCAAATACTTGCGATATAAGTGATATAGTTCCAAATGCTGGCGAAATAACCGAGTTAGCTTCAAATCCATGCGAAACATATGCTGTAGCTTCAAATCAATGCGATGTATAAGGTTTAGCTTCAAACCCAAGCGAAACAAATTATTTAGCTTCAAATACTTGCGATATAAGTGATATTGCTTCAAATGCAGGCGAAATAATCGAGATAGCTTCAAATCCATGCGAAACACATGCTATACCTTCATATCAATGCGATGTAGATTGTTTAGCTTCAAATCCATGCCAAACACATGATGTAGCTTCAAATCAATGCGATGTAGCTGGTTTAGATTCAAATCCATGCGAAACAAATGATTTAGCTTCAAATACTTGCGATATAAGTGATATTGCTTCAAATGCAGGCGAAATAATCGAGATAGCTTCAAATCCATGCGAAACACATGATATACCTTCATATCAATGCGATGTAGATTGTTTAGCTTCAAATCCATGTGAAACACATGATGTAGCTTCAAATCAATGCGATGTAGCTGGTTTAGATTCAAATCCATGCGAAACAAATGATTTAGCTTCAAATACTTGCGATATAAGTGATATTGCTTCAAATGCAGGCGAAATAATCGAGATAGCTTCAAATCCATGCGAAACACATGATATGCCTTCATATCAATGCGATGTAGATTGTTTAGCTTCAAATCCATGTGAAACACATGATGTAGCTTCAAATCAATGCGATGTAGATTGCTTAGCTTCAAATCCACGCGGAACATACGATTTAGCTTCAGATACTTGCGATATATGTGATATAGCTTCAAATGCTGGCGAAATAGTCGAGTTGGCTTCAAATCCATGCGAAACACATGATATAGCTTCAAATCAATGCGATGTAGAAGGTTTAGCTTCAAATCCATGCGAAACAAATGATTTAACTTCAAATACTTGCGATATAAGTGATATAGCTTCAAAAGCTGGCGGAATAATCGAGATAGTTTCAAATGCATGCGATACACATGATGTAGCTTCAAATCAATGCGATGTATAATGTTTAGCTTCAAATCCATGCGAAACAAATGATTTATCTTCAAATACTTGCGATATAAGTGATATAGACTCAAATGCTGGCGAAATAAACGAGTTACCTTCAAATCCATGCGAAACACATGATGTAGGTTCAAATCAAAGCGACGTAGAAGGATTAGTTTCAAATCCATGTCAAAGAAATGATTTTGATTCAAATACTTGTGATTTAATTGATATAGCTTCAAATGCATGCGAAACAAACGCTTTAACTTCAAATCCATGCGAATCACATAATTTAGCTTCATATTCGTGCGAAACACATGGTTTAGCCTCAAATTCATGCGAAACAAATGATTTAGTTTCAAATATTTGCGATATAAGTGATATAGCTTCAAATGCTGGCGAAATAAACGAGATAGCTTCAAATCCATGCGAAACATATGCTGTAGCTTCAAATCAATGCGATGTAGAAGGTTTGGATTCAGATCCATGCGAAACAAATGATTTTGCTTCAAATACTTGCGATATAAGTGATATAGCTTCAAATGCTGGAGAAATAACCGAGTTAGCTTCAAATGCATGCGAAAGACATGATGTAGCGTCAAATCAAAGCGATGTATAATGTTTAGCTTCAAATCCATGCGAAACAAATGATTTAGCTTCAATTACTTGCGATATAAGTGATTTAGATTCAAATGCTGGCGAAATAAACGAGTTACCTTCAAATCCATGCGAAACACTTGATATAGCTTCAAATCAATGCGACGTAGAAAGTTTAGCTTCAAATGCATGCGAAACAAACGCTTTAACTTCAAATCCATGCGAATCACATAATTTAGCTTCATATTCGTGCGAAACACATGGTTTAGCCTCAAATTCATGCGAAACAAATGATTTAGTTTCAAATATTTGCGATATAAGTGATATTGCTTCAAATGCAGGCGAAATAATCGAGATAGCTTCAAATCCATGCGAAACACATGATATGCCTTCATATCAATGCGATGTAGATTGTTTAGCTTCAAATCCATGTGAAACACATGATATAGCTTCAAATCAATGCGATGTAGAAGGTTTAGCTTCAAATCCATGCGAAACAAATGATTTAGCTTCAAATACTTGCGATATAAGTGATATAGCTTCAAAAGCTGGAGAAATAACCGAGTTAGCTTCAAATGCATGCGAAAGACATGATGTAGCGTCAAATCAATGCGAAGTAGAAGGTTTAGCTTCAAATCCATGTGAAACAAATGATTTATCTTCAAATACTTGCGATATAGGTGACATAGCTTCAAATTCTGGCGAAATAGTCGAGTTAGCTTCAACTCCATGCGAAACCAATGATGTAGCTTCATATCAATGCGATGTTGAAGGTTTAACTTCTAATCCATGTGTAGCAAGCGATTTAACTTCAAATACTTGCGATATAAGTTGTCTAGCGTCAAATGCTGGCGAAATAATGGAGTTAGCTTCAAATCCATGCGAATCACATGACGTAGCTTCAAATCAATGCTATGTAGGAGGTTTATCTTCAAATCCATGCGAATCAAATGATTTAGCTTCAACTACTTGCGATATAAGTGATATAGCTTCAAATGCTGGAGAAATAACCGAGTTAGCTTGAAATGCATGCGAAACACATGATGTAGGTTCAAATCAAAGCGACGTAGAAGGATTAGTTTCAAATCCATGTCAAAGAAATGATTTTGATTCAAATACTTGTGATTTAATTGATATAGCTTCAAATGCATGCGAAACAAACGCTTTAACTTCAAATCCATGCGAATCACATAATTTAGCTTCATATTCGTGCGAAACACATGGTTTAGCCTCAAATTCATGCGAAACAAATGATTTAGTTTCAAATATTTGCGATATAAGTGATATAGCTTCAAATGCTGGCGAAATAAACGAGATAGCTTCAAATCCATGCGAAACATATGCTGTAGCTTCAAATCAATGCGATGTAGAAGGTTTGGATTCAGATCCATGCGAAACAAATGATTTTGCTTCAAATACTTGCGATATAAGTGATATAGCTTCAAATGCTGGCGAAATAACCGAGTTAGCTTCAAATGCATGCGAAAGACATGATGTAGCGTCAAATCAATGCGATGTATAATGTTTAGCTTCAAATCCATGCGAAACAAATGATTTAGCTTCAATTACTTGCGATATAAGTGATTTAGATTCAAATGCTGGCGAAATAAACGAGTTACCTTCAAATCCATGCGAAACACTTGATATAGCTTCAAATCATTGCGACGTAGAAGGTTTAGCTTCAAATCCATGTGAAACAAATGATTTAGCTTCAAATACTTGCGATATAAGTGATATAGCTTCAAATGCTGGCGAAGTAAACGAGTTAGCTTCTAATCCATGCGAAACACATGATGTAGCTTCAAATCAATGCGATGTAGAAGGATTAGCTTCAAATCCACGCGAAACAAATGATTTAGCTTCAAATACTTGCGATATAAGTTGTCTAGCATCAAATGCTGGCGAAGTAATCGTGTTAGCTTCAAATCGAAGCGAAACACATGATATAGCTTCAAATCAATGCGATGTAGAAGGTTTAGCTTCGAATCCATGCGAAACAAATGATTTAACTTCAAATACTTGCGATATAAGTGATATAGCTTCAAAAGCTGGCGAAATAATCGAAATAGTTTCAAATGCATGCGATACACATGATGTAGCTTCAAATCAATGCGATGTATAATGTTTAGCTTCAAATCCATGCGAAACAAATGTTTTATCTTCAAATACTTGCGATATAAGTGATATAGACTCAAATGCTGGCGAAACGAACGAGTTAGCTTCAAATCCATGCGAAACACATGATGTAGCTTCAAATCAATGCGATGTAGAAGGTTTGGCTTCAGATCCATGCGAAACAAATGATTTAGCTTCAAATACTTGCGATATAAGTGATATAGCTTCAAATGCTGGCGAAATAACCGAGTTAGCTTCAAATCCATGCGAAACACATGATGTAGCTTCAAATCAATGCTATGTTGAAGGTTTTGCTTCAAATCCACGGGAAACAAATGATTTAGCTTCAAATACTTGCGATATAAGTGATATAGTTCCAAATGCTGGCGAAATAACCGAGTTAGCTTCAAATCCATGCGAAACATATGCTGTAGCTTCAAATCAATGCGATGTATAAGGTTTAGCTTCAAACCCAAGCGAAACAAATTATTTAGCTTCAAATACTTGCGATATAAGTGATATTGCTTCAAATGCAGGCGAAATAATCGAGATAGCTTCAAATCCATGCGAAACACATGCTATACCTTCATATCAATGCGATGTAGATTGTTTAGCTTCAAATCCATGCCAAACACATGATGTAGCTTCAAATCAATGCGATGTAGCTGGTTTAGATTCAAATCCATGCGAAACAAATGATTTAGCTTCAAATACTTGCGATATAAGTGATATTGCTTCAAATGCAGGCGAAATAATCGAGATAGCTTCAAATCCATGCGAAACACATGATATACCTTCATATCAATGCGATGTAGATTGTTTAGCTTCAAATCCATGTGAAACACATGATGTAGCTTCAAATCAATGCGATGTAGCTGGTTTAGATTCAAATCCATGCGAAACAAATGATTTAGCTTCAAATACTTGCGATATAAGTGATATTGCTTCAAATGCAGGCGAAATAATCGAGATAGCTTCAAATCCATGCGAAACACATGATATGCCTTCATATCAATGCGATGTAGATTGTTTAGCTTCAAATCCATGTGAAACACATGATGTAGCTTCAAATCAATGCGATGTAGATTGCTTAGCTTCAAATCCACGCGGAACATACGATTTAGCTTCAGATACTTGCGATATATGTGATATAGCTTCAAATGCTGGCGAAATAGTCGAGTTGGCTTCAAATCCATGCGAAACACATGATATAGCTTCAAATCAATGCGATGTAGAAGGTTTAGCTTCAAATCCATGCGAAACAAATGATTTAACTTCAAATACTTGCGATATAAGTGATATAGCTTCAAAAGCTGGCGGAATAATCGAGATAGTTTCAAATGCATGCGATACACATGATGTAGCTTCAAATCAATGCGATGTATAATGTTTAGCTTCAAATCCATGCGAAACAAATGATTTATCTTCAAATACTTGCGATATAAGTGATATAGACTCAAATGCTGGCGAAATAAACGAGTTACCTTCAAATCCATGCGAAACACATGATGTAGGTTCAAATCAAAGCGACGTAGAAGGATTAGTTTCAAATCCATGTCAAAGAAATGATTTTGATTCAAATACTTGTGATTTAATTGATATAGCTTCAAATGCATGCGAAACAAACGCTTTAACTTCAAATCCATGCGAATCACATAATTTAGCTTCATATTCGTGCGAAACACATGGTTTAGCCTCAAATTCATGCGAAACAAATGATTTAGTTTCAAATATTTGCGATATAAGTGATATAGCTTCAAATGCTGGCGAAATAAACGAGATAGCTTCAAATCCATGCGAAACATATGCTGTAGCTTCAAATCAATGCGATGTAGAAGGTTTGGATTCAGATCCATGCGAAACAAATGATTTTGCTTCAAATACTTGCGATATAAGTGATATAGCTTCAAATGCTGGAGAAATAACCGAGTTAGCTTCAAATGCATGCGAAAGACATGATGTAGCGTCAAATCAAAGCGATGTATAATGTTTAGCTTCAAATCCATGCGAAACAAATGATTTAGCTTCAATTACTTGCGATATAAGTGATTTAGATTCAAATGCTGGCGAAATAAACGAGTTACCTTCAAATCCATGCGAAACACTTGATATAGCTTCAAATCAATGCGACGTAGAAAGTTTAGCTTCAAATGCATGCGAAACAAACGCTTTAACTTCAAATCCATGCGAATCACATAATTTAGCTTCATATTCGTGCGAAACACATGGTTTAGCCTCAAATTCATGCGAAACAAATGATTTAGTTTCAAATATTTGCGATATAAGTGATATTGCTTCAAATGCAGGCGAAATAATCGAGATAGCTTCAAATCCATGCGAAACACATGATATGCCTTCATATCAATGCGATGTAGATTGTTTAGCTTCAAATCCATGTGAAACACATGATATAGCTTCAAATCAATGCGATGTAGAAGGTTTAGCTTCAAATCCATGCGAAACAAATGATTTAGCTTCAAATACTTGCGATATAAGTGATATAGCTTCAAAAGCTGGAGAAATAACCGAGTTAGCTTCAAATGCATGCGAAAGACATGATGTAGCGTCAAATCAATGCGAAGTAGAAGGTTTAGCTTCAAATCCATGTGAAACAAATGATTTATCTTCAAATACTTGCGATATAGGTGACATAGCTTCAAATTCTGGCGAAATAGTCGAGTTAGCTTCAACTCCATGCGAAACCAATGATGTAGCTTCATATCAATGCGATGTTGAAGGTTTAACTTCTAATCCATGTGTAGCAAGCGATTTAACTTCAAATACTTGCGATATAAGTTGTCTAGCGTCAAATGCTGGCGAAATAATGGAGTTAGCTTCAAATCCATGCGAATCACATGACGTAGCTTCAAATCAATGCTATGTAGGAGGTTTATCTTCAAATCCATGCGAATCAAATGATTTAGCTTCAACTACTTGCGATATAAGTGATATAGCTTCAAATGCTGGAGAAATAACCGAGTTAGCTTGAAATGCATGCGAAACACATGATGTAGGTTCAAATCAAAGCGACGTAGAAGGATTAGTTTCAAATCCATGTCAAAGAAATGATTTTGATTCAAATACTTGTGATTTAATTGATATAGCTTCAAATGCATGCGAAACAAACGCTTTAACTTCAAATCCATGCGAATCACATAATTTAGCTTCATATTCGTGCGAAACACATGGTTTAGCCTCAAATTCATGCGAAACAAATGATTTAGTTTCAAATATTTGCGATATAAGTGATATAGCTTCAAATGCTGGCGAAATAAACGAGATAGCTTCAAATCCATGCGAAACATATGCTGTAGCTTCAAATCAATGCGATGTAGAAGGTTTGGATTCAGATCCATGCGAAACAAATGATTTTGCTTCAAATACTTGCGATATAAGTGATATAGCTTCAAATGCTGGCGAAATAACCGAGTTAGCTTCAAATGCATGCGAAAGACATGATGTAGCGTCAAATCAATGCGATGTATAATGTTTAGCTTCAAATCCATGCGAAACAAATGATTTAGCTTCAATTACTTGCGATATAAGTGATTTAGATTCAAATGCTGGCGAAATAAACGAGTTACCTTCAAATCCATGCGAAACACTTGATATAGCTTCAAATCATTGCGACGTAGAAGGTTTAGCTTCAAATCCATGTGAAACAAATGATTTAGCTTCAAATACTTGCGATATAAGTGATATAGCTTCAAATGCTGGCGAAGTAAACGAGTTAGCTTCTAATCCATGCGAAACACATGATGTAGCTTCAAATCAATGCGATGTAGAAGGATTAGCTTCAAATCCACGCGAAACAAATGATTTAGCTTCAAATACTTGCGATATAAGTTGTCTAGCATCAAATGCTGGCGAAGTAATCGTGTTAGCTTCAAATCGAAGCGAAACACATGATATAGCTTCAAATCAATGCGATGTAGAAGGTTTAGCTTCGAATCCATGCGAAACAAATGATTTAACTTCAAATACTTGCGATATAAGTGATATAGCTTCAAAAGCTGGCGAAATAATCGAAATAGTTTCAAATGCATGCGATACACATGATGTAGCTTCAAATCAATGCGATGTATAATGTTTAGCTTCAAATCCATGCGAAACAAATGTTTTATCTTCAAATACTTGCGATATAAGTGATATAGACTCAAATGCTGGCGAAATAAACGAGTTACCTTCAAATCCATGCGAAACACATGATGTAGCTTCAATTCAATGCGATGTAGAAGGTTTGGATTCAGATCCATGCGAAACAAATGATTTAGCTTCAAATACTTGCGATATAAGTGATATAGCTTCAAAAGCTGGCGAATAATCGAGATAGCTTCAAATCCACGTGAATCACATGATGTAGCTTCAAATCAATGCGATGTAGCTGTTTAGATTCAAATCCATGCGAAACAAATGATTTAGCTTCAAATACTTGCGATATAAGTGATATTGCGTCAAATGCAGGCGAAATAATCGAGATAGCTTCAAATCCATGCGAAACACATGATATGCCTTCATATCAATGCGATGTAGATTGGTTTAGCTTCAAATCCCATGTGAAACACATGATGTAGCTTCAAATCAATGCGATGTAGATTGCTTAGCTTCAAATCCACGCGGAACATACGATTTAGCTTCAGATACTTGCGATATATGTGATATAGCTTCAAATGCTGGCGAATAGTCGAGTTGGCTTCAAATCCATGCGAAACACATGATGTAGCTTCAAATGAATGCGATGTTGAAGATTTAGCTTCAAATCCACGCGAAACAAATGATTTAGCTTCAAATACTTGCGATATAAGTTGTCTAGCATCAAATGCTGGCGAAGTAATCGTGTTAGCTTCAAATCGAAGCGAAACACATGATATAGCTTCAAATCAATGCGATGTAGAAGGTTTAGCTTCAAATCCATGCGAAACAAATGATTTAGCTTCAAATACTTGCGATATAAGTGGTATAGCTTCAAAAGCTGGAGAAATAACCGAGTTAGCTTCAAATGCATGCGAAAGACATGATGTAGCGTCAAATCAATGCGAAGTAGAAGGTTTAGCTTCAAATCCATGTGAAACAAATGATTTATCTTCAAATACTTGCGATATAGGTGACATAGCTTCAAATTCTGGCGAAATAGTCGAGTTAGCTTCAACTCCATGCGAAACCAATGATGTAGCTTCATATCAATGCGATGTTGAAGGTTTAACTTCTAATCCATGTGTAGCAAGCGATTTAACTTCAAATACTTGCGATATAAGTTGTCTAGCGTCAAATGCTGGCGAAATAATGGAGTTAGCTTCAAATCCATGCGAATCACATGACGTAGCTTCAAATCAATGCTATGTAGGAGGTTTATCTTCAAATCCATGCGAATCAAATGATTTAGCTTCAACTACTTGCGATATAAGTGATATAGCTTCAAATGCTGGAGAAATAACCGAGTTAGCTTGAAATGCATGCGAAACACATGATGTAGGTTCAAATCAAAGCGACGTAGAAGGTTTGGATTCAGATCCATGCGAAACAAATGATTTTGCTTCAAATACTTGCGATATAAGTGATATAGCTTCAATGCTGGCGAAATAACCGAGTTAGCTTCAAATGCATGCGAAAGACATGATGTAGCGTCAAATCAAAGCGATGTATAATGTTTAGCTTCAAATCCATGCGAAACAAATGATTTAGCTTCAATTACTTGCGATATAAGTGATTTAGATTCAAATGCTGGCGAAATAAACGAGTTACCTTCAAAATCCATGCGAAACACTTGATATAGCTTCAAATCAATGCGACGTAGAAAGTTTAGCTTCAAATCCATGTGAAACAAATGATTTAGCTTCAAATACTTGCGATATAAGTGATATAGCTTCAAATGCTGGCGAAGTAAACGAGTTAGCTTCTAATCCATGCGAAACACATGATGTAGCTTCAAATCAATGCGATGTAGAAGGATTAGCTTCAAATCCACGCGAAACAAATGATTTAGCTTCAAATACTTGCGATATAAGTTGTCTAGCATCAAATGCTGGCGAAGTAATCGTGTTAGCTTCAAATCGAAGCGAAACACATGATATAGCTTCAAATCAATGCGATGTAGAAGGTTTAGCTTCAAATCCATGCGAAACAAATGATTTAACTTCAAATACTTGCGATATAAGTGATATAGCTTCAAAAGCTGGCGAAATAATCGAAATAGTTTCAAATGCATGCGATACACATGATGTAGCTTCAAATCAATGCGATGTATAATGTTTAGCTTCAAATCCATGCGAAACAAATGTTTTATTTTCAAATACTTGCGATATAAGTGATATAGACTCAAATGCTGGCGAAATAAACGAGTTACCTTCAAATCCATGCGAAACACATGATGTAGCTTCAATTCAATGCGATGTAGAAGGTTTGGATTCAGATCCATGCGAAACAAATGATTTAGCTTCAAATACTTGCGATATAAGTGATATAGCTTCAAAAGCTGGCGAAATAATCGAGATAGCTTCAAATGCATGCGATACACATGATGTAGCTTCAAATCAATGCGATGTATAATGTTTAGCTTCAAATCCATGCGAAACAAATGATTTATCTTCAAATACTTGCGATATAAGTGATATAGACTCAAATGCTGGCGAAATAAACGAGTTACCTTCAAATCCATGCGAAACACATGATGTAGCTTCAATTCAATGCGATGTAGAAGGTTTGGATTCAGATCCATGCGAAACAAATGATTTAGCTTCAAATACTTGCGATATAAGTGATATTGCTTCAAATGCAGGCGAAATAATCGAGATAGCATCAAATCCATGCGAAACACATGATATACCTTCATATCAATGCGATGTAGATTGTTTAGCTTCAAATCCATGTGAAACACATGATGTAGCTTCAAATCAATGCGATGTAGCTGGTTTAGATTCAAATCCATGCGAAACAAATGATTTAGCTTCAAATACTTGCGATATAAGTGATATTGCTTCAAATGCAGGCGAAATAATCGAGATAGCTTCAAATCCATGCGAAACACATGATATGCCTTCATATCAATGCGATGTAGATTGTTTAGCTTCAAATCCATGTGAAACATATGATGTAGCTTCAAATCAATGCGATGTAGATTGCTTAGCTTCAAATCCACGCGGAACATACGATTTAGCTTCAGATACTTGCGATATATGTGATATAGCTTCAAATGCTGGCGAAATAGTCGAGTTGGCTTCAAATCCATGCGAAACACATGATGTAGCTTCAAATGAATGCGATGTTGAAGATTTAGCTTCAAATCCACGCGAAACAAATGATTTAGCTTCAAATACTTGCGATATAAGTTGTCTAGCATCAAATGCTGGCGAAGTAATCGTGTTAGCTTCAAATCGAACCGAAACACATGATATAGCTTCAAATCAATGCGATGTAGATTGTTTAGCTTCAAATCCATGTGAATCACATGATGTAGCTTCAAATCAATGCGATGTAGCTGGTTTAGATTCAAATCCATGCGAAACAAATGATTTAGCTTCAAATACTTGCGATATAAGTGATATTGCGTCAAATGCAGGCGAAATAATCGAGATAGCTTCAAATCCATGCGAAACACATGATATGCCTTCATATCAATGCGATGTAGATTGTTTAGCTTCAAATCCATGTGAAACACATGATGTAGCTTCAAATCAATGCGATGTAGATTGCTTAGCTTCAAATCCACGCGGAACATACGATTTAGCTTCAGATACTTGCGATATATGTGATATAGCTTCAAATGCTGGCGAAATAGTCGAGTTGGCTTCAAATCCATGCGAAACACATGATGTAGCTTCAAATGAATGCGATGTTGAAGATTTAGCTTCAAATCCACGCGAAACATATGATTTAGCTTCAAATACTTGCGATATAAGTTGTCTAGCATCAAATGCTAGCGAAGTAATCGTGGTAGCTTCAAATCGAAGCGAAACACATGATATAGCTTCAAATCAATGCGATGTAGAAGGTTTAGCTTCAAATCCATGCGAATCAAATGATTTAGCTTCAACTACTTGCGATATAAGTGATATAGCTTCAAATGCTGGAGAAATAACCGAGTTAGCTTGAAATGCATGCGGAACACATGATGTAGGTTCAAATCAAAGCGACGTAGAAGGATTAGTTTCAAATCCATGTCAAAGAAATGATTTTGATTCAAATACTTGTGATTTAATTGATATAGCTTCAAATGCATGCGAAACAAACGCTTTAACTTCAAATCCATGCGAATCACATAATTTAGCTTCATATTCGTGCGAAACACATGGTTTAGCCTCAAATTCATGCGAAACAAATGATTTAGTTTCAAATATTTGCGATATAAGTGATATAGCTTCAAATGCTGGCGAAATAAACGAGATAGCTTCAAATCCATGCGAAACATATGCTGTAGCTTCAAATCAATGCGATGTAGAAGGTTTGGATTCAGATCCATGCGAAACAAATGATTTTGCTTCAAATACTTGCGATATAAGTGGTATAGCTTCAAATGCTGGCGAAATAACCGAGTTAGCTTCAAATGCATGCGAAAGACATGATGTAGCGTCAAATCAATGCGATGTATAATGTTTAGCTTCAAATCCATGCGAAACAAATGATTTAGCTTCAATTACTTGCGATATAAGTGATTTAGATTCAAATGCTGGCGAAATAAACGAGTTACCTTCAAATCCATGCGAAACACTTGATATAGCTTCAAATCAATGCGACGTAGAAGGTTTAGCTTCAAATCCATGTGAAACAAATGATTTAGCTTCAAATACTTGCGATATAAGTGATATAGCTTCAAATGCTGGCGAAGTAAACGAGTTAGCTTCTAATCCATGCGAAACACATGATGTAGCTTCAAATCAATGCGATGTAGAAGGATTAGCTTCAAATCCACGCGAAACAAATGATTTAGCTTCAAATACTTGCGATATAAGTTGTCTAGCATCAAATGCTGGCGAAGTAATCGTGTTAGCTTCAAATCGAAGCGAAACACATGATATAGCTTCAAATCAATGCGATGTAGAAGGTTTAGCTTCAAATCCATGCGAAACAAATGATTTAACTTCAAATACTTGCGATATAAGTGATATAGCTTCAAAAGCAGGCGAAATAATCGAAATAGTTTCAAATGCATGCGATACACATGATGTAGCTTCAAATCAATGCGATGTATAATGTTTAGCTTCAAATCCATGCGAAACAAATGTTTTATCTTCAAATACTTGCGATATAAGTGATATAGACTCAAATGCTGGCGAAATAAACGAGTTACCTTCAAATCCATGCGAAACACATGATGTAGCTTCAATTCAATGCGATGTAGAAGGTTTGGATTCAGATCCATGCGAAACAAATGATTTAGCTTCAAATACTTGCGATATAAGTGATATAGCTTCAAAAGCTGGCGAAATAATCGAGATAGCTTCAAATGCATGCGATACACATGATGTAGCTTCAAATCAATGCGATGTATAATGTTTAGCTTCAAATCCATGCGAAACAAATGATTTATCTTCAAATACTTGCGACATAAGTGATATAGACTCAAATGCTGGCGAAATAAAGGAGTTACCTTCAAATCCATGCGAAACACATGATGTAGCTTCAATTCAATGCGATGTAGAAGGTTTGGATTCAGATCCATGCGAAACAAATGATTTAGCTTCAAATACTTGCGATATAAGTGATATAGCTTCAAAAGCTGGCGAAATAACCGAGTTAGCTTCAAATGCATGCGAAAGACATGATGTAGCGTCAAATCAATGCGAAGTAGAAGGTTTAGCTTCAAATCCAGGCGAAACAAATGATTTAACTTCAAATACTTGCCAAACAAACGAGTTAGCTTCAAATCCATGCGAAACACTTGATATAGCTTCAAATCAATGCGATGTAGAAGGTTTAGCTTCAAATCCATGTGAAACAAATGATTTAGCTTCAAATACTTGCGATATAAATGATATAGCTTCAAATGCTGGCGAAACGAACGAGTTAGCTTCAAATCCATGCGAAACACATGATGTAGCTTCAAATAAATGCGATGTAGAAGGTTTGGCTTCAGATCCATGCGAAACAAATGATTTAGCTTCAAATACTTGCGATATAAGTGATATAGCTTCAAATGCTGGCGAAATAACCGAGTTAGCTTCAAATCCATGCGAAACACATGATGTAGCTTCAAATCAATGCTATGTTGAAGGTTTTGCTTCAAATCCACGGGAAACAAATGATTTAGCTTCAAATACTTGCGATATAAGTGATATAGTTCCAAATGCTGGCGAAATAACCGAGTTAGCTTCAAATCCATGCGAAACATATGCTGTAGCTTCAAATCAATGCGATGTATAAGGTTTAGCTTCAAACCCAAGCGAAACAAATTATTTAGCTTCAAATACTTGCGATATAAGTGATATTGCTTCAAATGCAGGCGAAATAATCGAGATAGCTTCAAATCCATGCGAAACACATGCTATACCTTCATATCAATGCGATGTAGATTGTTTAGCTTCAAATCCATGCCAAACACATGATGTAGCTTCAAATCAATGCGATGTAGCTGGTTTAGATTCAAATCCATGCGAAACAAATGATTAGCTTCAAATACTTGCGATATAAGTGATATTGCTTCAAATGCAGGCGAAATAATCGAGATAGCTTCAAATCCATGCGAAACACATGATATACCTTCATATCAATGCGATGTAGATTGTTTAGCTTCAAATCCATGTGAAACACATGATGTAGCTTCAAATCAATGCGATGTAGCTGGTTTAGATTCAAATCCATGCGAAACAAATGATTTAGCTTCAAATACTTGCGATATAAGTGATATTGCTTCAAATGCAGGCGAAATAATCGAGATAGCTTCAAATCCATGCGAAACACATGATATGCCTTCATATCAATGCGATGTAGATTGTTTAGCTTCAAATCCATGTGAAACACATGATGTAGCTTCAAATCAATGCGATGTAGATTGCTTAGCTTCAAATCCACGCGGAACATACGATTTAGCTTCAGATACTTGCGATATATGTGATATAGCTTCAAATGCTGGCGAAATAGTCGAGTTGGCTTCAAATCCATGCGAAACACATGATATAGCTTCAAATCAATGCGATGTAGAAGGTTTAGCTTCAAATCCATGCGAAACAAATGATTTAACTTCAAATACTTGCGATATAAGTGATATAGCTTCAAAAGCTGGCGGAATAATCGAGATAGTTTCAAATGCATGCGATACACATGATGTAGCTTCAAATCAATGCGATGTATAATGTTTAGCTTCAAATCCATGCGAAACAAATGATTTATCTTCAAATACTTGCGATATAAGTGATATAGACTCAAATGCTGGCGAAATAAACGAGTTACCTTCAAATCCATGCGAAACACATGATGTAGGTTCAAATCAAAGCGACGTAGAAGGATTAGTTTCAAATCCATGTCAAAGAAATGATTTTGATTCAAATACTTGTGATTTAATTGATATAGCTTCAAATGCATGCGAAACAAACGCTTTAACTTCAAATCCATGCGAATCACATAATTTAGCTTCATATTCGTGCGAAACACATGGTTTAGCCTCAAATTCATGCGAAACAAATGATTTAGTTTCAAATATTTGCGATATAAGTGATATAGCTTCAAATGCTGGCGAAATAAACGAGATAGCTTCAAATCCATGCGAAACATATGCTGTAGCTTCAAATCAATGCGATGTAGAAGGTTTGGATTCAGATCCATGCGAAACAAATGATTTTGCTTCAAATACTTGCGATATAAGTGATATAGCTTCAAATGCTGGCGAAATAACCGAGTTAGCTTCAAATGCATGCGAAAGACATGATGTAGCGTCAAATCAAAGCGATGTATAATGTTTAGCTTCAAATCCATGCGAAACAAATGATTTAGCTTCAATTACTTGCGATATAAGTGATTTAGATTCAAATGCTGGCGAAATAAACGAGTTACCTTCAAATCCATGCGAAACACTTGATATAGCTTCAAATCAATGCGACGTAGAAAGTTTAGCTTCAAATCCATGTGAAACAAATGATTTAGCTTCAAATACTTGCGATATAAGTGATATAGCTTCAAATGCTGGCGAAGTAAACGAGTTAGCTTCTAATCCATGCGAAACACATGATGTAGCTTCAAATCAATGCGATGTAGAAGGATTAGCTTCAAATCCACGCGAAACAAATGATTTAGCTTCAAATACTTGCGATATAAGTTGTCTAGCATCAAATGCTGGCGAAGTAATCGTGTTAGCTTCAAATCGAAGCGAAACACATGATATAGCTTCAAATCAATGCGATGTAGAAGGTTTAGCTTCAAATCCATGCGAAACAAATGATTTAACTTCAAATACTTGCGATATAAGTGATATAGCTTCAAAAGCTGGCGAAATAATCGAAATAGTTTCAAATGCATGGCGATACACATGATGTAGCTTCAAATCAATGCGATGTATAATGTTTAGCTTCAAATCCATGCGAAACAAATGTTTTATTTTCAAATACTTGCGATATAAGTGATATAGACTCAAATGCTGGCGAAATAAACGAGTTACCTTCAAATCCATGCGAAACACATGATGTAGCTTCAATTCAATGCGATGTAGAAGGTTTGGATTCAGATCCATGCGAAACAAATGATTAGCTTCAAATACTTGCGATATAAGTGATATAGCTTCAAAGCTGGCGAAATAATCGAGATAGCTTCAAATGCATGCGATACACATGATGTAGCTTCAAATCAATGCGATGTATAATGTTTAGCTTCAAATCCATGCGAAACAAATGATTTATCTTCAAATACTTGCGATATAAGTGATATAGACTCAAATGCTGGCGAAATAAACGAGTTACCTTCAAATCCATGCGAAACACATGATGTAGCTTCAATTCAATGCGATGTAGAAGGTTTGGATTCAGATCCATGCGAAACAAATGATTTAGCTTCAAATACTTGCGATATAAGTGATATTGCTTCAAATGCAGGCGAAATAATCGAGATAGCATCAAATCCATGCGAAACACATGATATACCTTCATATCAATGCGATGTAGATTGTTTAGCTTCAAATCCATGTGAAACACATGATGTAGCTTCAAATCAATGCGATGTAGCTGGTTTAGATTCAAATCCATGCGAAACAAATGATTTAGCTTCAAATACTTGCGATATAAGTGATATTGCTTCAAATGCAGGCGAAATAATCGAGATAGCTTCAAATCCATGCGAAACACATGATATGCCTTCATATCAATGCGATGTAGATTGTTTAGCTTCAAATCCATGTGAAACATATGATGTAGCTTCAAATCAATGCGATGTAGATTGCTTAGCTTCAAATCCACGCGGAACATACGATTTAGCTTCAGATACTTGCGATATATGTGATATAGCTTCAAATGCTGGCGAAATAGTCGAGTTGGCTTCAAATCCATGCGAAACACATGATGTAGCTTCAAATGAATGCGATGTTGAAGATTTAGCTTCAAATCCACGCGAAACAAATGATTTAGCTTCAAATACTTGCGATATAAGTTGTCTAGCATCAAATGCTGGCGAAGTAATCGTGTTAGCTTCAAATCGAACCGAAACACATGATATAGCTTCAAATCAATGCGATGTAGATTGTTTAGCTTCAAATTCATGTGAATCACATGATGTAGCTTCAAATCAATGCGATGTAGCTGGTTTAGATTCAAATCCATGCGAAACAAATGATTTAGCTTCAAATACTTGCGATATAAGTGATATTGCGTCAAATGCAGGCGAAATAATCGAGATAGCTTCAAATCCATGCGAAACACATGATGTAGCTTCAAATCAATGCGATGTAGATTGCTTAGCTTCAAATCCACGCGGAACATACGATTTAGCTTCAGATACTTGCGATATATGTGATATAGCTTCAAATGCTGGCGAAATAGTCGAGTTGCTTCAAATCCATGCGAAACACATGATGTAGCTTCAAATGAATGCGATGTTGAAGATTTAGCTTCAAATCCACGCGAAACATATGATTTAGCTTCAAATACTTGCGATATAAGTTGTCTAGCATCAAATGCTAGCGAAGTAATCGTGGTAGCTTCAAATCGAAGCGAAACACATGATATAGCTTCAAATCAATGCGATGTAGAAGGTTTAGCTTCAAATCCATGCGAATCAAATGATTTAGCTTCAACTACTTGCGATATAAGTGATATAGCTTCAAATGCTGGAGAAATAACCGAGTTAGCTTGAAATGCATGCGAAACACATGATGTAGGTTCAAATCAAAGCGACGTAGAAGATTAGTTTCAAATCCATGTCAAAGAAATGATTTTGATTCAAATACTTGTGATTTAATTGATATAGCTTCAAATGCATGCGAAACAAACGCTTTAACTTCAAATCCATGCGAATCACATAATTTAGCTTCATATTCGTGCGAAACACATGGTTTAGCCTCAAATTCATGCGAAACAAATGATTTAGTTTCAAATATTTGCGATATAAGTGATATAGCTTCAAATGCTGGCGAAATAAACGAGATAGCTTCAAATCCATGCGAAACATATGCTGTAGCTTCAAATCAATGCGATGTAGAAGGTTTGGATTCAGATCCATGCGAAACAAATGATTTTTGCTTCAAATACTTGCGATATAAGTGGTATAGCTTCAAATGCTGGCGAAATAACCGAGTTAGCTTCAAATGCATGCGAAAGACATGATGTAGCGTCAAATCAATGCGATGTATAATGTTTAGCTTCAAATCCATGCGAAACAAATGATTTAGCTTCAATTACTTGCGATATAAGTGATTTAGATTCAAATGCTGGCGAAATAAACGAGTTACCTTCAAATCCATGCGAAACACTTGATATAGCTTCAAATCAATGCGACGTAGAAGGTTTAGCTTCAAATCCATTTGAAACAAATGATTTAGCTTCAAATACTTGCGATATAAGTGATATAGCTTCAAATGCTGGCGAAGTAAACGAGTTAGCTTCTAATCCATGCGAAACACATGATGTAGCTTCAAATCAATGCGATGTAGAAGGATTAGCTTCAAATCCACGCGAAACAAATGATTTAGCTTCAAATACTTGCGATATAAGTTGTCTAGCATCAAATGCTGGCGAAGTAATCGTGTTAGCTTCAAATCGAAGCGAAACACATGATATAGCTTCAAATCAATGCGATGTAGAAGGTTTAGCTTCAAATCCATGCGAAACAAATGATTTAACTTCAAATACTTGCGATATAAGTGATATAGCTTCAAAAGCAGGCGAAATAATCGAAATAGTTTCAAATGCATGCGATACACATGATGTAGCTTCAAATCAATGCGATGTATAATGTTTAGCTTCAAATCCATGCGAAACAAATGTTTTATCTTCAAATACTTGCGATATAAGTGATATAGACTCAAATGCTGGCGAAATAAACGAGTTACCTTCAAATCCATGCGAAACACATGATGTAGCTTCAATTCAATGCGATGTAGAAGGTTTGGATTCAGATCCATGCGAAACAAATGATTTAGCTTCAAATACTTGCGATATAAGTGATATAGCTTCAAAAGCTGCGAAATAATCGAGATAGCTTCAAATGCATGCGATACACATGATGTAGCTTCAAATCAATGCGATGTATAATGTTTAGCTTCAAATCCATGGGAAACAAATGATTTATCTTCAAATACTTGCGATATAAGTGATATAGACTCAAATGCTGGCGAAATAAAGGAGTTACCTTCAAATCCATGCGAAACACATGATGTAGCTTCAATTCAATGCGATGTAGAAGGTTTGGATTCAGATCCATGCGAAACAAATGATTTAGCTTCAAATACTTGCGATATAAGTGATATAGCTTCAAAAGCTGGCGAAATAACCGAGTTAGCTTCAAATGCATGCGAAAGACATGATGTAGCGTCAAATCAATGCGAAGTAGAAGGTTTAGCTTCAAATCCAGGCGAAACAAATGATTTAACTTCAAATACTTGCCAAACAAACGAGTTAGCTTCAAATCCATGCGAAACACTTGATATAGCTTCAAATCAATGCGATGTAGAAGGTTTAGCTTCAAATCCATGTGAAACAAATGATTTAGCTTCAAATACTTGCGATATAAATGATATAGCTTCAAATGCTGGCGAAACGAACGAGTTAGCTTCAAATCCATGCGAAACACATGATGTAGCTTCAAATCAATGCGATGTAGAAGGTTTGGCTTCAGATCCATGCGAAACAAATGATTTAGCTTCAAATACTTGCGATATAAGTGATATAGCTTCAAATGCTGGCGAAATAACCGAGTTAGCTTCAAATCCATGCGAAACACATGATGTAGCTTCAAATCAATGCTATGTTGAAGGTTTTGCTTCAAATCCACGGGAAACAAATGATTTAGCTTCAAATACTTGCGATATAAGTGATATAGTTCCAAATGCTGGCGAAATAACCGAGTTAGCTTCAAATCCATGCGAAACATAT
The DNA here is from genome assembly GCF_051020955.1 of Megalopta genalis. Lineage (NCBI taxonomy): Eukaryota > Metazoa > Arthropoda > Insecta > Hymenoptera > Halictidae > Megalopta > Megalopta genalis. The sequence goes on from NW_027477172.1 coordinate 92,334, forward strand.
GCTGTAGCTTCAAATCAATGCGATGTATAAGGTTTAGCTTCAAACCCAAGCGAAACAAATTATTTAGCTTCAAATACTTGCGATATAAGTGATATTGCTTCAAATGCAGGCGAAATAATCGAGATAGCTTCAAATCCATGCGAAACACATGCTATACCTTCATATCAATGCGATGTAGATTGTTTAGCTTCAAATCCATGCCAAACACATGATGTAGCTTCAAATCAATGCGATGTAGCTGGTTTAGATTCAAATCTATGCGAAACAAATGATTTAGCTTCAAATACTTGCGATATAAGTGATATTGCTTCAAATGCAGGCGAAATAATCGAGATAGCTTCAAATCCATGCGAAACACATGATATACATTCATATCAATGCGATGTAGATTGTTTAGCTTCAAATCCATGTGAAACACATGATGTAGCTTCAAATCAATGCGATGTAGCTGGTTTAGATTCAAATCCATGCGAAACAAATGATTTAGCTTCAAATACTTGCGATATAAGTGATATTGCTTCAAATGCAGGGCGAAATAATCGAGATAGCTTCAAATCCATGC